>NC_047113.1:107000394-107103568 GCF_902500255.1 Thalassophryne amazonica
TGTGACTGTGCATGAGCAATTTGTGAACAGCCTGGAACCTACAATTTTTCATATATCATTATGAATTTTTTACAGAGGATTTATATCCTGATAGGCAACAACTGATTCAGTTTTCAAGGTCATAGGCCAAAGTCAGGAAAAATCTTGGAAAATTGGAAAAATTCCTGTCTGTGACATTGAATGTGTTGTGTGGGCCGCTGAAGAGGAGGTACTGCTGGCCCACCACCACAAGATGGCGCCCTGCTTGAAGTGCCAGCTGTCACTCATCCACTACTTACTCATCACCACCACCATAAAGGCCAGACTGCAACTCCACCTCCCCGCCGAGAAATCAACTACCAATCAGGTAATTTTCTCTGCTGACTTAAACTTTGAGTATTAGTCTGATCTCTTTTTGCAGCCGTTTTCCTGTGGTGTGCCTTATCTACGGAGTTGGCATTTGGTGTGGACTGCGACAGCTTCGCCTCACACCCCACTCAGATAAGTGGTTATCTCAGGAGCTGCACGAGTGTGTGATTGGAGGTGGAGGTGCTCCCTCCTTTACTGAATACAGACTGTTGGATTACTGAGTGTGCGACCTCACACTCATCAGGACTGTCTCTGTTCTCTGCCAGCAGTACCGGGTCTGACTGCTGAAGACAGTGGCCACCTGGGTGCAGGGCTTGGCGGCTCCGGTGTTCTTCAGCTCCGTTGGCGGTGGAAGCTGTGTGGATCCGGCTCTTCTCTCGCCAGGCGTCTTCTATCGTCGAGCCTGCCCACACGTCACCTGGTGTATAATTGACAGTCAATCAATCAATCAATCAATTTTTTATATAGCGCCAAATCACAACAAACAGTTGCCCCAAGGCGCTTTATATTGTAAGGCAAGGCCATACAATAATTATGTAAAACCCCAACGGTCAAAACGACCCCCTGTGAGCAAGCACTTGGCTACAGTGGGAAGGAAAAACTCCCTTTTAACAGGAAGGAACCTCCAGCAGAACCAGGCTCAGGGAGGGGCAGTCTTCTGCTGGGACTGGTTGGGGCTGAGGGAGAGAACCAGGAAAAAGACATGCATTGGTATCTGGATGTAAAGGACTATGTGGACCAAAGTTGCTGGCTGGGTGTGGTCCTCTACAGTCCTCTCCATCAACTTGTGCTGTCAGTGCTCTGTATAAAGGTGAGCTGCTGGCTACAGGCTCAGCCTCTGTGCTCTCATCACTCTGGCTTTGATGAAACAGTGATTGTGGTTTTTCATCATCATTTTCAGTCTTCACAAGGACAGCAGGGAAAGGGAACTTAGTGAGATCATCATCCTCCAAATGCTGTAAATACAGTCACTGTATTGTTATTGTCTGTACATCGTTGTGTGATTCACAACATTAAATTGTTACTTTTTGGCTTATCCATTGTCCGTTCATTAACGCCCCCTGTTGTGGGTCCGTGTCATGACACTTTCACAACAGGATTTCTCGGCCAGCGTCATGGATCCCGAGGGGCGTCAACCATCACTTGAACAGCCAATGGAAGAGCGAGGTGCACAGGCGCCAGCAGGAGGCGTGTTGGGTGAGCTGCAGCACATCTTAACCGCCTTTACCGCTCGGTTGGACTTAGTTACCGAGCAGAACAGTGTTCTCAATCGTAGGATGGAGGCTCTCACCGCCCAGGTGGAAGCGCGTGCTCAGGGCGCTGCTGCAGCACCTCCTCCTGCTGACCATGTGCCAGAAACAGACATTCCGCTGGTCGTTCAACGAACCCTCCCACCTTCCCCTGAAGCATACATAAGTCCTCCGGAGCCATACGGAGGCTGTGTGGAGACGTGCGCGGACTTCTTGATGCAGTGCTCGCTCGTCTTTTCACAGCGTCCCGTCATGTACGCAGCAGACGCCAGCCAGGTGGCTTATGTGATCAATTTGCTTCGAGGAGAGGCACACGCCTGGGCTACGGCGCTTTGGGAGCAGAATTCACGGCTCCTAATGGTTTATACTGAGTTTGTGAGGGAGTTCCGACAGGTGTTCGACCACCCTCATAGAGGCGAGACCGCTTCAAGTGTGCTGCTGTCGATACGGCAGGGGCGTCAGAGCGCAGCGAAGTATGCACCCGGCTTCCGCATCGCGGCAGCGCGAGCCGGCTGGAATGCTGTTGTGCTCCGCGCCGCCTTTGTAAATGGACTGTCTGTCTGGTCCTTAAGGAGCACCTGGTGGCAAAGGATGAGCCGCGGGATTTAGATGGGCTTATCGACCTGGTTATACGGTTAGACAACCGATTAATGGAACACCGACGGGAACGAGACGAGGGGCGTGGCCAGGCACAAGCCGTCCCTCTTCCTCCCGGGTCCGAAAGGAAGCCGACTTCCCCACGCTCCACTGCCACGGCTCTCCACGTGACAACAGCTCCCCCTGCTGACATTGAAATGGAAATGAGCAGGGCCAAAAAACGATCAGATCAGAGACAAAGGAGGCTGATCCGTGGAGAGTGTTTTCTCTACAGCTCTACCGAGCACATACAGAGAGAATGCCCCAAACGGTCAAAACAACAGCACTCGTCCTTAGAGACTGGGCTAAGGGTGGGTCACAACACCCACATGGGGAAACCCCCGACGATCTGCATGAATCCCAGCCACGATCCTGAGTGGGGATCTAACCCTTCACGCCCCAGCACTGGTGGACACGGGGTCAGAGGGGAATCTGCTGGATAGCAGATGGGCAAAGGAGGTTGAGCTCCCTCTAGTGGCCTTACCGTCACCATTGTCGGTGTGGGCGCTAGATGGCACCCTTCTTCCACTAATCACACACCAGACACAGCCAGTGACATTGGTGGTGTCTGGGAATCACAGGGAGGAGATTGTGTTTTATGTAACACCTTCTACCTCCCGAGTGATTTTGGGTTTTCCATGGGTGTTAAAACACAATCCCCGGATTGATTGGCTGTCTGGGGTTGTGGTTCAGTGGAGCGAAACCTGCCACCGGGAGTGTTTAGGATCCTCGGTTCCACCCGGTGTGACTGCTAAGGAGGAGGTTTCAGTCCCCCCCAATCTGACGGCGGTGCCGGCCGAGTACCACGACCTTGCTGACGTCTTCAGCAAGGATCTGGCACTCACGCTGCCCCCGCACCGTCCGTACGATTGTGCCATTGATTTGATACCGGGCGCTGAGTACCCGTCCAGCAGGCTGTACAACCTCTCACGTCCGGAACGCGAATCAATGGAGACCTACATCCGGGATTCCTTAGCTGCCGGGTTGATCCGGAACTCCACCTCCCCGATGGGTGCTGGTTTCTTTTTTGTGGGCAAGAAGGATGGCGGACTCCGTCCATGCATTGATTACAGAGGGCTGAACGAGATCACGGTTCGCAACCGATACCCGTTACCTCTGTTGGATTCAGTGTTCACGCCCCTGCATGGAGCCCAAATTTTCACGAAATTGGATCTTAGGAATGCTTATCACCTGGTTCGGCTCCGGGAGGGAGACGAGTGGAAGACGGCATTTAACACCCCGTTAGGTCACTTTGAGTACCTGGTCATGCCGTTCGGCCTCACCAATGCGCCCGCGACGTTCCAAGCATTGGTTAATGACGTCTTGTGGGACTTCCTGCATCGGCTTGTCTTCGTATATCTAGACGATATACTCATCTTTTCTCCGGATCCTGAGACCCATGTCAAGCATGTACGTCAGGTCCTACAGCGGTTGTTGGAGAACCGGCTGTTTGTGAAGGGCGAGAAGTGTGAGTTCCACCGCACTTCTTTGTCCTTCTTGGGGTTCATCATCTCCTCCAACTCCGTCGCCCCTGATCCGGCCAAGGTTGCGGCGGTGAGAGATTGGCCCCAACCAACAAACCGTAGGAAACTACAACAGTTCCTCGGTTTTGCAAATTTCTACCGGAGGTTCATCAAGGGCTACAGTCAGGTAGTTAGCCCCCTGACAGCCCTGACCTCCACAAAAGTCCCCTTCACCTGGTCAGATCGGTGCGAAGCCGCGTTTAGGGAGTTGAAACGCCGGTTCTCGACTGCACCGGTTCTGGTGCAGCCCGATCCCAAGCGCCAGTTTGTTGTTGAAGTGGATGCCTCTGACTCAGGGATAGGAGCCGTGCTGTCCCAGAGCGGGGAGTCCGACAAGGTTCTCCATCCATGTGCCTACTTTTCCCGCAGGTTGACCCCAGCTGAACGGAACTATGACGTCGGCAATCGGGAACTTCTTGCGGTGAAGGAGGCTCTTGAGGAGTGGAGACACCTGTTGGAGGGAGCATCGGTACCATTTACGGTTTTCACGGACCATCGGAATCTGGAGTACATCCGGACCGCAAAGCGTCTGAACCCCAGGCAAGCCCGCTGGTCGCTGTTCTTCGGGCGTTTTGACTTCCGGATCACCTACCGCCCCGGGACAAAGAACCAACGATCTGACGCCCTGTCCCGGGTGCACGAAGAGGAGGTCAAGACCGAGCTGTCAGAACCCCCTGAAACCATCATCCCCGAGTCCACTGTCGTGGTTGCCCTTACCTTGGACGTTGAGAAGACCGTCCGGGAGGCCCTGACACGGAGCCCGGACTCGGGGACAGGTCCGAAGAACAAACTGTACGTCCCACCAGAGGCCAGGGCTGCGGTCCTTGACTTCTGTCACGGTTCCAAGCTCTCCTGTCACCCAGGGGTGCGAAGGACCGTGGCAGTGGTCCGGCAGCGCTTCTGGTGGGCATCTATGGAAGCCGACGTCCGGGAGTATGCCCAGGCCTGCACCACCTGTGCCAGGGGCAAAGCCGACCATCACAAGGCCCAAGGCCTCCTCCAGCCTCTGTCTGTGCCTCGTCGCCCCTGGTCTCATATCGGCCTGGACTTTGTCACGGGCCTCCCGCCGTCCCAGCGCAACACCACCATCTTAACGATAGTGGACCGGTTCTCCAAGCGGCCCACTTCGTGGCCCTCCCAAAGCTCCCGACGGCCCAGGAGACTGCAGACCTCCTGGTCCACCACGTCGTGCGTCTGCATGGGATTCCATCAGACATTGTCTCGGATCGTGGTCCTCAGTTCTCCTCCCAGGTCTGGAGGAGTTTCTGCAAGGAACTGGGGGCCACCGTCAGTCTCTCGTCTGGGTACCACCCCCAGACGAACGGGCAGGCAGAGCGGACTAACCAGGAACTGGAGCAGGCCCTCCGCTGCGTGACCTCCACGCACCCGACGGCCTGGAGTGACCATCTGGCCTGGATCGAGTACGCTCATAATAGCCAAGTCTCATCTGCCACCAGCCTCTCCCCGTTTGAGGTGTGTTTGGGGTACCAGCCCCCGTTGTTTCCAGTGGTGGAGGGAGAGGTCGGGGTGCCCTCGGTCCAGGCCCATCTGAGGAAGTGCCGTCGGGTGTGGCGTACCGCCCGCTCTGCCCTGCTCAGAGCCCCGACGAGGGCTAAGGCCCATGCAGACCGCCGGCGTTCCCCGGCCCCTGCATACCAGCCCGGGCAGGAGGTCTGGCTATCTACTAAGGACATCCCCCTGCAGGTGGAATCCCACAAACTAAAGGACAGGTAGATCGGACCATTTCCCATCCTCAAAGTCCTCAGTCCGGCCGCAGTGAAGCTGAAGCTGCCAGCTTCACTGCGGATACACCCCGTGTTTCATGTGTCAAGACTCAAGCCCTGCCATACCTCACCACTGTGTGCCCCGGGACCAGTGCCGCCTCCTGCCCGGATCATTGACGGGGAGCCCGCGTGGATGGTACGCCGGCTCCTGGACGTCCGTCGAAAGAGCTGGGGGTTCCAGTATCTGGTGGACTGGGAGGGTTATGGCCCCGAAGAGCGCTTCTTGGTGAAGAGGAGCTTCATCCTGGACCCGGCCCTCCTGGCCGACTTCTACACCCGTCACCCGGACAAGCCTGGTCAGGCGCCAGGAGGCGCCCGTTGAGGGGGGGGTCCTGTTGTGTGGGCCGCCGAAGAGGAGGTACTGCTGGCCCACCACCACAAGATGGCGCCCTGCTTGAAGTGCGGGCTTCAAGCACGAGAGGGCGTCGGAGCGACCAGGAGTGACAGCTGTCACTCATCATCCGTACCAGCTGTCACTCATCCACTACTCATCACCACCACCATAAAGGCCGGACTGCAACTCCACCTCCCTGCCGAGAAATCAACTACCAATCAGGTAATTTTCTCTGCTGACTTAAACTTTGAGTATTAGTCTGATCTCTTTTGCAGCCGTTTTCCTGTGGTGTGCCTTATCTGCGGAGTTGGCGTTTGGTGTGGACTGCGACGGCTTCGCCTCACACCCCACTCAGATAAGTGGTTAACTCAGGAGCTGCACGAGTGTGTGATTGGAGATGGAGGTTCTCCCTCCTTTACTGAATACAGACTGTGGGATTACTGAGTGTGCGACCTCACACTCATCTGGACTGTCTCTGTTCTCTGCCAGCAGTACCGGGTCTGACTGCTGAAGACAGCGGCCACCTGGGGCGCAGGGCTTGGCGGCTCCGGTGTTCTTCAGCTCCGTTGGCGGTGGAAGCTGTGTGGATCTGGCTTTTCTCTCGCCAGGCGTCTTCTATCGTCGAGCATGCCCACACGTCACCTGGTGTATGATTGACAGTCACTGTATTATTATTGTCTGTACGTCGTTGTGTGATTCACAACATTAAATTGTTACTTTTTGGCTTATCCATTGTCCGTTCATTAACGCCCCCTGTTGTGGGTCCGTGTCACGACACTTTCACAATAGAATGAATTTCCAAAAACTCATGACTCTGTCACAAAAGATCAAATTTCTTTCACGTTTGAGAGCCTTATGTAGGATGGTATCCTTTATCAATTGGCAAAGTTTGATCCAGATCTGATCCAGGTTACAGATTTTGTGGCCATTTAAATGGCACATTGAAAACCCATTTTGGTGAACATTTTGTACTGTATCTCAATCAAAAGTGCCTCAGTCACTCTTATTTTCTGTTCTGGATTTATCTACACCACCAAAACTGGACATGTTTTGTTCAAAATTGATTCAGTATTCACATTTTGAGATGTGAGAGATCTGCTGTAAATCCTGGTGAGGGTGGGGACCAGCTGGTCAGCACATGCTCTCAGATATGAGGGAGAGACACCGTCAGGTCCTAGAACCTTCTTCAGCTTTTTTCTGTGAAACTGCTGCCATACTCTTCACGTGTTCCCGGACAGCTCCGTGTGCAGGAGCTGTAAGCCAGGCTGATAGATGGGAGCACAGCGCGTAATCCCCACCACCTCTATTTCACAAGAGACCTACTTGCTTAACCTGCTGGCATCTCCTGTAAACTCCAGACAGAGCTGCTGCTCCTCCAACCAAAACACCTGTAAAACTCCCTGGTTTGGTCAAAACCAGCAAAAAAATTCCAACCGATGACAGTCCAATGTTTATGAGCTCTTCCCTGGTGTACAAGACCAAAGAAGGAGAGCAGAGTGCAAAAAAAAAATGCGCAAAGTACGAGCACAGTACTGTGGCGGCCATCCGCGGCTCGGTCTTAGAATTTTTGGGAGACGAGAATATGACTGTGGAGCTGAGTGATTTTCCGAATGCAGGAAGATCAAGAGAGAGCACGTGGACAAACATAATGAGCACAGTGTCACGGGGGTGAAAGTGACGCCCACAAAGTCTCCAGTGGAAGCAGGACAGAATGGTGACAGTGTGTGTTGGGGTTCAGTTTGCTTGAGGGCTTTTTTGTGTGTTCTTTTTATGTGGTCACCTGTCCTGTCCAGTCCATCTGTGGTCTCTGAGCGTGCACTCTCCTCCTGTTGTCTGTGGGAGCGTGTGTGTGGATGTGGGTGAAAGCGTGTGTGGTATGCGCATATGAGAGTAGGTATGTATGTCCTACCGTCTCGCCCTCCGTTCTCCTGCCGCGCACATGTGACTGTTGCTTTGAGAGCTGTTTTTTCATGGTCGTTTTGCTACTTTGTGCGCCGCTGCCTTTTTGCTTTTTGTCACGCGGGATTGTGGATCATTGCTGTATACTCATCGTCACTTGGAGAATTAAGTGCCCCATTTTTGGACCTAATCCTTGTGGGTCCAGTCCTAGTCCTCGGTGGTCCCAACCACAACACAATGACTTCTCCAAGAGCTATGCAAGTGCTTTTTCTTTCACTTTTACTATGAAAATGTTTGAGTTGCAACTGTGCAATACATATGCTGAAGAAATGACAACAACAGCAGCACAATCAATAACATTTCAAAGTCAAACTGTAGACTATATACATACTGGACAAACCCTCTGTGACATTACAAACAGGTTTTCTGAAGAGATGTTTTGAAGCTCAAAAAGTCTCTGGTTAATGCCATGTTGGCCGTCCTACCTACATCTTGGACAAGCCATAAATCAGTAAACCTGGGTGGGACAAATGACGTGTGGACATGCCCCCGTCTCAGGGTTACCAAACAAACAACTAACAGGCTAACCATGGTTTGGGTGTTTTATCAAAGCATATTTTTAGGGACTGGCTGGGTGCAGGACTACTTAGTGTCCCGAGGATGAATAAGAAGTCTGAGGGTGACAGAGCTTTCTCTTATCGTGCCCCTATTCTGTGGAATGATCTCCCTATGGAGATAAAACAGACCCATTTGATTTCCCTGTTTTACTGTTGGTATATTTTGTTACTATGTGATTTTTATTCTTTTTGCTCTTTTATTATGTTTTTAATCTTTTAATTCATTTTGTTTTCCGAGTTATGTTGTGTGAAGCGCCTTGAGGCGACCCTGTTGTGAGTTGGCACTAAAATAAATGAATAAATTTGATTTGATTTCCCATTGAGTGGCTTGGGTGAGGGTAGTAAAATTTATGACCTGCTTATTTTCGCAGTAATCATGGTTTAACTAGTCCAAACATTATCAAGCTCCCAATAGCTGCTAAAAAGAGCTAATGCTGTTAGCATACAAAGTTAAATAATAAAAAAAATTTACTTGATGGAAATAGTGGGATGACCCCTAGTAAAATTAACCACACAACAAGCCATATTATTACAGGTAATTGTGTTAAAATGCTCAGAAAGGATGGATGCAGTCACCCAACAACAACTAGCAGCTGCGGGTGGTGGCCTCTGTGCTGTTGGAGCTCTGGGCTGTTAGTCAAATAGACCACGTCCTGAATTATTCATAACTTCATGGCTTAAGAGATCTGAAACTTGTGAGTTGTAAAATTCAACATGTATAGGTGTCTTGGAGAGGGAATAGCTGCAGAGACCAAAACCATCTTTTGTACCAGGCCATAAACATGTTTATTACTCATGTAAAGGTTGACATTTTAACATGGGCTTCTATGGGAATTAGCATGCTTCTGGAGCCAGCCACAAGCAGCTTGTCAAGGAACCAAAACTTTTTCGGAGGTCGGAGCTTGAGTAAAACACAGTAACTCATTCAACCTGGCAGGAAAGTATTTCAAGAGCTGGGCTGAAACACGGGTTAGCTGTGGGCATGAGACGAAGTGTGTGTGTGCAGCTCCACCTTTCTCTTCTTGCTCCTCCCTTCGGCCTGCAGCGTCCTGGTGCACTGCTCCACACACTGAGAGAAGCTCAGACTGCTGTGGTCTGGACTGTAGTCCAGCTCAGCCAGCTGAGCCAGAGACACGATGTAGTTGCAGGCGATACGTAATATAGCCAGCTTAGAAAGTTTCTGTCCGTAAGAGTAGCAGGGCACCTGGAGACACGGACAGAAAGAGATGTTTGAGAAACATGCTGAGAAAGACAAGTACACTATGATAAAGAACACTACAGTACAGTACAGACGAGGCATGTGAATCTTATCACTGACAACTATTCGGTACACGACCAGCGATACGATACATGACGATACAATGTGATTTGATATGTATTTGATGGCGATTCAATTCCTCACAATGCGATTCAACTTGATGCAAAGAAATTATACCAAAAATTTAAATATTGATTCAAATTTCTGGCTTCCATCCGTGTTCAAAAGAAAACACAGAGCAGTGATGGTGCATTCAGTGTGCCTCGGAAAAAATCAATGCAGGCACACAGCGAGCGATGCATCACACTTTCACCCGTCCATTGAATTGATGCACAATGAATGAATCGATATACTCACATCGTGCACATTTGTATCTAGATACCGATTCAATCAATCAATCAATTATTTTTATATAGCGCCAAATCACAACAAACAGTTGCCCCAAGGCGCTTTATATTGTAAGGCAAGGCCATACAATAATTACGTAAAACCCCAACGGTCAAAACGACCCCCTGTGAGCAAGCACTTGGCTACAGTGGGAAGGAAAAACTCCCTTTTAACAGGAAGAAACCTCCAGCAGAACCAGGCTCAGGGAGGGGCAGTCTTCTGCTGGGACTGGTTGGGGCTGAGGGAGAGAACCAGGAAAAAGACATTACAAGATACAAGATTCGTATCAATTAATCTCCACATGGCTAGTACTGTCATGCCCAGCCCTGATCCAGGCTTTGATCCCGACTTTGCCTCATCTTCTGTTCCCACTTTGATTTATTACTTGTTTATTTTCATCATGGGTTTATTCTATGTTCTATTTTGCTTTGCCACTTTATTGCTTTGTTACTGTTATACTTTAGCCATTGTTCAGTTCTGTTCTGTCCTTTAGTTTCTGTTTATTTTTGCTGTTTTCATTTCTGTCATTTGCTGTTGTACTGTGATATCGGGGTTTGCTTTCTGTTTATTAATTAGTTTCTGGTTGGTTATCTGTATTGCATTCCTCTGTCATTAGTCAGTTCCAGTTTAGTTTTGTCTTTGTGTGTACGTTGCGATTATTATTCTGATCAGTTCTTATATAGTTTTGTCTTTTGTACTTGTCTCTTGGTTCTCTTTTAGTTCTCATGATTTATGCTCTGTTCAAGTTCCTGTTCATGGTAGTTTAATATTGTTGAGCTCAGTTCCAGTGGTGGGCACTGTTCCAATAATCCAATAACCAATCATTATCAAAGATAAAGTTTTCATTATCGGATTATCTTTTCAGATAACTTTGAAAACCATTATCGGACTAATTATCTTCCGATAAATTTTTGTCCGATAATTTTTAGACTGTTAACGTGTTAAGCAAAGGTGAACAGATGTACAGTTCTACCCTCTGCAAACAGAGGAGAGCTTCTTCTAGAAGAAACCACTCTATCCTCTGCAGGCAAAAGAGAACTGGTCACCAAATAAACCTCATTTCTTTTAACCCCATACTGATACGTGGCCAGTATCACCCAAATCATTCAGAGGCATACATTTTTAACTTATGGTTCAACTTTTAACCAAACTAACGTCAGACAAGTTATTTAAATCAACGTCATGTCTGAAGTTTTATAAAGTGAATATATCAGATATATGTTTTAGTTTTAAAGTAATGCGCTAATTTTTAAGGTTTTAGTGTGGACATGCTGTGTCCAGGTGCATTATGGGTAGGATGGGGGGGTGATTGTTTTGACAAGTTTTCAAGGTCTCTACTGCCATCTACTGGCCAGTAGTGTTCTGGTGTCAACTCCAGCTTCAGAAAGTAAAAGTCCAGCCACATATTTGTTCCATCTTCCCAATAAACCAGCTAATTGTAATTAGTTCAGCTCTTCAGGCAGGTGAATGAGTTAATTATTGAGATCACCTGTTTTAGGTGCACAGGTAGAAGCAACACATGGGAGGGTTTTTACTTTCTGAAGCTGGATTTGACACCGCTGCTAGGGTCATAACTCCTTCATGCATTAGCTGATTGAATTGAAACTTCACATGTGTGATGACGGTTGGCCACTGAACACACCTGGCCCCTCTGTATGAACACTGAGCGCCCCCTACTGGATGAACCATTAACATGTCATAACTACTTCATGCATTGTGTGATTTGTTTGAAATTTGATCTGTGTGACGAGTGGTTGCCCCTGTACACACATGCCCACATCTGGTCACAAGGGGACGTGGTGGCCTGGGGAAGTGCTGACACAGACACGAGGGCCCGTATATGACTGCTTACAGTCCTAGTTTCCTTTGTACTCTTCTTTGTGTCCAGCTTCCTGTATTTTGGGTGCACTGCCTGCAATGGTTTGGTTCCACCCGAACCTCTAACCATCTAATCTAATCTAATACTCCAAAGGTGTTTTTACCCTAAATTAAGGTGGGAAAACTGGTTTATCAGTAAAGAGAAAAAGCTCTAGTTTGAAGACTAGACCAGCATGATGCTTCTTTAGAGAAAGCTAAGAATAATACTATCCATCCATCCATTTTCTTCCGCTTTATCCTAGGTCGGGTCGCGGGGGCAGCAGCTCAAGCAAGGCTGCCCAGACCTCCCAATCCACACACACCTCCCCCAGCTCCTCCGGGGGAACCCCAAGGCGTTCCCAAGCCAGCCGAGAGATGTAGTCCCTCCAGTGTGTCCTGGGTCTTCCCCGGGGCCTTCTCCCGATGGGACGTGCCCGGAACACCTCTCCAGCGAGGCGTCCAGGGGGCATCCGGAAAAGATGCCCAAGCCACCTCAACAGGCTCTTTTTGACGTGGAGGAGCAGCGGCTCGAGTCCGAGCTCCTCCCGAGTGACCGAGCTCCTCACCCTATTTCTAAGGGAGCACCCAGCCACCCTGCGGAGGAAACTCATTTCAGCCGCTTGTACTCATGATCTTGTTCTTTCGGTCATGAGCCAAATCTCATGACCATAGGTGAGGGTCGGAACATAGATCGATCGGTAAATCGAGAGCTTTGCCCCCCTACTCAGCTCTCTCTTCACCATGATGGTCCAATACAGCGACTGCATCACTGCAGATGCTGCACCGATCCGTCTGTCGATCTCACGCTCCATCCGTCCCTCACTCGTGAACAAGACCCCGAGATACTTAAACTCCTCCACTTGAGGCAAGGAGAATAATACTATCAAATATACAAACCAAATCAGGAAAAAGTTAGTACAGTATGAAAACTGAAAATTAATAATAATAATGATAATAATAATAATAATAAAGAACCTGCAGTAATTCTTATATCCATTTTTGACTTCTGTTTCATTGTAGATGGTATGTGTGATCAAGTTCATTTCATATTGTTAATATACATCCATTCCTGCATTTTAGTACTGCAACACATTCAAGTTTTGACAGGAACAATTTGGGGCAAGTAATGAGATTTTAAACAAATCCATAATTAAGGCTACTTCAAACAGGTGACTGTATTCATGATTTGTCTGTTAGTGGTCCTGCAACAGACTGGCGTCCGTCCTGTCCAGGGTGTACCCCCTCTCAGGCTGTATGACTGCTAGGATAGACACCAGCCCCCCATGACCCTTAATTGGAGAAAGCGGTTAAAGGTGAGTGAGTGACTGAGTGACTGAGTGACTGAGTGAGTGAGCAATGTTTCTCAAAGAAAGATCGGAAAGGATTTCCATACATCCCATACATACACACACATACAATCTCCCTTAAAAGTGCATAATATCATTAAGTGATTGAAGGAATCTGGAGGAATTTCAGTACTTAAAACCTAAACCAAAAACCTGTGATTCTGATCCCTCAGACCACACTGTATCAAGAACTGTCATTCATGAATAGCTGATATAACCACATGGGCAGGGATTACTTTGGGAAACCTTTGTCAAGCAGTATAATATGGTGTTACATTCACAAATTCCACTTAAAAATTTTCTGTGCAATAAAGAAGCTTTATTTTAACCTTGTTCACAAGCAGCATGAATTTCTCTGGGCTCTGAGGCATCTGGTTTGGATCATCACACAGTGGAAACATCTACTGTGTTCAGACAAATCAGTATTCCAGATCTTTTTTTTAAAGAAATGGACAGTGTACTCATCACTGGACCCATCACACTCGAGGGTAGGTGATGGTCTAGTGGTTAAGCATTGGGCTTGAGACCAGATCCGCGGTTCAAAGATCCTCGGTTCAAATCCCAGCCTGACTGGAAAATCACTAAGGGATTAGGTTGGGCATATCCCAGCATGCCTTAATCCAGCCACTACACCCTGCTATTGAGGTGGGCGCCATTACTGAGGTATTACCGAGATTTACAGAATTTGATAGTATCTCTCTCGGCATGCTGACGAAACTCGTAACGCCAACAAAAAGCACAACCTGTTTGTTTGATCCTATACCAACAAAACTGTTTAAGGACCTGTGGCCCACTCTTGGGCCGACTGTGCTGGAAATTATTAATCTTTCTTTAACTTCTGGATCTGTTCCTAAATGTTTCAAATCTGCAGTGATTAAACCATTACTTAAGAAACCTAATATTGACCCTAGTGTATTGAAAAACTATTGGCCGATATCAAATCTATCATTTTTCTCTAAAATTCTGGAAAAAGTGGTGTCACAGCAGCTTGTAGACTATCTTACTGAGAATAATCTCTTTGAGCCACTGCAGTCTGCTTTTAGAAAATATCATTCCACAGAGACGGCTCTCACTAAAGTGGTGAATGATCTTCTGCTTACAATGGATTCGGACACCACTACGGTTCTGTTGCTGTTAGATCTCAGTGCTGCATTTGATACAGTGGATCATCATATTCTACTTGATAGACTGGAAAATCATTTTGGGATTACTGGGAGTGCCCTTGCATGATTGACGTCATACTTGAACAGTCGTTCTCACTGTGTTTTGTACAGTAACACTACCTCTAACCTTAGTGACATGAAATTTAGGGTTCCACAGAGGTCTGTCTTAGGCCCCCTGCCTTTCTCCATTTATATAGAACACATTGGGCACATATTGCAGCATTTTGGGGTTACCTTTCAATGCTATGCTGATGATACTCAATTATACATGCTGATAACTGCTGGTAATCTCATCCACATAAAATCCTTAAAAGATTGCCTTGCACCAGTGAGAAGCTGGATGTCTAGCAACTTCTAGCTTTTAAAATCTGATAAGACTGAAATGATGGTTCTTGGTTCAGTGAGACCTCTCTCTGTGTGTGTGTGTGTCACAGAGAGAGAGAGAGAGACCACGTGTGATAGCGCGCTTTTATGAAACAATGCGACACAGTGAAACAGTCCTCATATAATTAGTCAGGTATGATAAAGTGAAGCAACGATCTTGCAGTATTTATAGCTCCAGAAGAACAACAAGGAGATGTGAAGTGGTGCACAGTACCGTGTTGAAGCGTGGGTGGGCTCACAATAGCGGACAGCTATTGTGAGCTATTCGTGCAGCTGCTCATTACAGCGTATCATCTACGCTGTAATGAGCAGCTGTACGAATACGCCACTGTGACAGGGGCTTTACCAACCCCTAGAGCACTGTTGCTCTGGGGGTTGGTAAGGTTAGACCTTACTTGTGTGAAGCACCTTGAGGCAACTTTGTTGTGATTTGGTGCTATATACTATAAATGAAAATAAACTGAAATTGAAATTGTTCCTTGGACAAGGTCCTTCATCCCATTGTTGTTGTATGTTAAAAGTAAACCCCCAGCAGAAGGGGGTGGAGCTCAGCCCAGCCCCTTCTGCTGGGGGAGGCCTGAGCTCCTCACAGCAGCCTGACTGTTGCAAAACACACGACATGAAGTAATATGTGTGATTTTAGGGTTTATAGATGTTTTTGACCCTTAAACTTTACTCAGTAAGCCAGCAAAAAAATGTTAGCGGACTGAAAGAGTAGAATAAGAGTAGAATGGGAGGCAGAGCCTTCAGCTTTCAGGCTCCTCTCCTGTGGAACCAGCTCCCAATTCAGATCAGAGAGACAGACACCCTCTCTACTTTTAAGATTATGCTTAAAACTTTCCTTTTTGCTAAAGCTTATAGTTAGGGCTGGATCAGGTGACCCTGAACCATCCCTTAGTTATGCTGCTATAGACGTAGACTGCTGGGGGGTTCCCATGATGCACTGTTTCTTTCTCTTTTTGCTCTGTATGCACCACTCTGCATTTAATCATTAGTGATCGATCTCTGCTCCCCTCCACAGCATGTCTTTTTCCTGGTTCTCTCCCTCAGCCCCAACCAGTCCCAGCAGAAGACTGCCCCTCCCTGAGCCTGGTTCTGCTGGAGGTTTCTTCCTGTTAAAAGGGAGTTTTTCCTTCCCACTGTAGCCAAGTGCTTGCTCACAGGGGGTCGTTTTGACCGTTGGGGTTTTACATAATTATTGTATGGCCTTGCCTTACAATATAAAGCGCCTTGGGGCAACTGTTTGTTGTGATTTGGCGCTATATAAAAAAATTGATTGATTGATTGATTGAAAGTTAGCAGAACTAAATTTAGCGAAAACTAAGTGGCCCGCTGATGATTTTCAAAGTTAACTGAAAAGCTAACCAGTTAATGAAAAAGTTAGCTTTGTTAATTAGTGGTTAGTGGATTAGCAGTACTGCACCAACCACTGGTTGTTCTCATCCTCCAAACACAGCAAGTGGAGTTGATTCCAAAAAGCTCTATTCTGGTCTCATCTGACCACATGACCTTCTCCCATGCCTCCTCTGGATCATCCAGATGGTCACTGGTGAACTTCAAACGGGCCTGGACATGTGCTGGCTTGAGCAGGGGGACCTTGCTGCCCTGCAGGATTTTAAACCATGACAGCATCATGTGTTACTAATGTAATCTTTGTGACTGTGGTCCCAGCTCTCTTCAGGTCATTGACCAGGTCCTCCTGTGTAGTTCTGAGCTTTCTCAGAATCATCCTTACCCCACAAAGTGAGATCTTGCATAGAATCCCAGACCGAGGGAGATTGACAGTCATCTTGTGTTTCTTCCACTTTCTAATAAATAATCATAACAGTTGTTGTCTTCTACCAAGCTGCTTGCCTGTTGTCCTGTAGTCCATCCCAGCCTTGTGCAGGTCTACAGTTTTGTCCCTGGTGTCCTTAGACAGCTCTTTGGTCTTGGCTATGGTGGACAGGTTGGAGTGTGACTGATTGAGTGTGTGAACAGGTGTCTTTTATACAGGTAACAAGTTCAAACAGGTGCAATTAATACAGGTAAAGAGTGCAGAATAAGAGGGCTTCTTAAAGAAAAATTAACAGGTCTGTAAGAGACAGAATTCTTGCTGGTTGGTCGGTATATAAGTATGCATCAGTATGCAAGTATATAAGATGCAAAATGAAACTGCTAAAGCCATACCTGACTGATTCACTGCAAAATGAATTTACATGTTGTACATGTAGGTAGTGCATGTAACCGTGTGTGTTTTCAGTCCAACCTGCTTCCTCAGGGCCTCAAACGCAGCACTAATAGTGTGGACACGAGTCCTTTCTCGAGCGTTGGCCAAAAGCCTCCTGGTTTGTTGAATAGCTTTGAACTCTGGAACGTGCCCACTTCCATCAGTGCTCCCGCCAAGCCGCTTCCTGGGCGACTCCTGGAAACAAATTCAAACATGTTCTTTATGTCTGACGTTTATAACAGCGTGTCACTTATATCAGGCACGAAGCACTCCACCATCACTGATTCGATTCCCTAGTCAACCCACCTGTGTGATCCTTCCTTGGACATTAATAGGCTGATCAACAAACAGCTTTTCAATGTCCATCATTTTCATCACAATGACAAGAACAGAAAATCTGTAACTTCCACATCTCTCTGCACCAATCATTTTGTCTCATGTTCAGACTGAGTCTCATTAGAGTTAACAAGACCACGGCCGACTGCTTTTCAGAATTTCTTTGTTTTTTTCAGCTTTCAATCAAAAAAGACAAATCCAAATATTTCTCATAGACATAATGTAAATACCTGCTGTTTAAGCAGGAGGAACATCAGATTGTGAACAGGCTAAAAATACAGGTTCTGCCACACCCACAGTTCGAACATGAAGTAACTGTCTCAGTTATGAAGAAATCACACAGCAGATGTCAGGCTGCCCTCTGCAGACCAGCTGTGACTGGACCAGCAGACATTTCAATCTGTGGACCTCTGAGTGTGGTACATTATGTGCACGTGTTTTTCCACTTTAAAAAAGATTTGGCACCGGAGCGGGACTACCAACATATAAACCAGGGCTGATTTCCAGGCTACTGGCCTACGTCCTTGGAAACGTCACTGCATCTGCATTGTCCCAGTGCACCCAGCTGGAAATGGTTACCAGCCTCAGCTGTGGAAGTAACCTGGCATCCTGTCCAGGGGACTCATAGACGCTCATCCACTTCCCATTACAGTATCTGGGGATAACACCAGCCCAGTGGGTCTCAGGGCCTGTGTAGGACTTCTTTTGCATCTTAAAAAAACCTACTTGATGCTATCTGTGTTACTAGACTGATAAAGTTGGATATGAAAGCACTAAACAATGTTTCATCATGTCTAATTTTTCTATGAGTCTCTACATTAAGACTGAATGTTTGAGCTAAATGTGTGAGTGTCAGGGTCCAAGTTCTGGTGTTACTTTTCTGATCTTTAGGTTGCTGGCCCTTCTCGTGTTATGTCCTACACATTACATTTCTGGTGTTCATCTCTGACTGTTGTCCATGTGATATCTGTGTTATTCTCCTCGTGCTTTTATTTTGATGGTACTGCTGCTAGTGCTTGTTGGATTTACTTCCTGTGCACTCAGGTTCCTGGTTCATGTGCATGGTTATTTCCAGATTAATTACACTATTTAACTGTCACAATTCCCTCACTCCAGTGCCAGATTGTGTATTCCTCCCTTGTTGCGTTCACTCAGTGTTTGATCTCCCGTTGCCGACCTCTGTTAGCCTGTTTCTTCCTAGCTTAGCCTGCCATCTGTTGGACTAACAATGTTTTATGTTTGATTCCTATGCAGTATTTAGGTTCTACTTTTGCTGTAACTCTCATAAACCGTTATGGGCCTTTCACACTGAACACGTCGGAAGCGTCAAATGCGTCAAAAATCGGTCTAAAAAGCATTATTTTCAATGAGACCAGTTGCTTTTTAGATGTGTCATAAGCGGCACGTCAAAGACCGAGCTAAACCAATGCTTCTGACGGGAGCGCGCGTTGCCACTTGTCGGCAGGCTGACGTGGTCAAAGTTCAATCCAATCCAACTTTGGACGCTCTGAGCTGTGACGTAGCTTCGCGCTGTCCAGTAGGAATGACGCATCGGGCCAAAACATGGAAGACGAGTGGCAGAAACCACTGATCTGTACAAAACAGATCGGTGCAGAAATCAATGATCTATACAAAAGGGATCACTGCAGAAACCACTGATCTATACAAAACAGATCGGCGCAGAAACCACTGATCTGTGCAAAACAGATTGGCGCAGAAACCACTGATCTGTGCAAAACAGATCGGCGCAGAAACCACTGATCTGTGCAAAACAGATCGGGGCAGAAACCATTGATCTGTACAAAACAGATCGGCGCAGAAACCACTGATCTGTGCAAAACAGATCGGCGCAGAAACCACTGATCTGTACAAAACAGATCGGCGCAGAAACCACTGATCTGTGCAAAACAGATCGGCGCAGAAACCACTGATCTGTGCAAAACAGATCGGCGCAGAAACCACTGATCTGTACAAAAGAGAAACGTCACAGGACTTATAGAGCAGTTTTCTGAAGAAAAATCCTTGGAAATGTTTTTTGTTGTTGTTTGTTATCTCAGAATTTCTGATTACTGTTAAAAAAAGTTTAGAACACTTGTAATTAAAATAGCTCAATTAATCAATAAATGGTTCTTTAGAAACCTTTCATCTGTAAATTAAAACCACCTGTTCTTTCAGATTAGATCATTTCTTGTTTAACATAAGGAACCTCGGACATTTATTTTTAGACAAAATAACATGAAAATTTGTACATTTTTAAAGTCTGGTAGATTATTTATATCTCATTTCAACCAGAAAAACAGACACTGTAAATAAATACAAATGTTTATAATAAATGCAACAGTAAATAATGCTTCGATTCAATGGCTCGTGGCTCTTTGATTCGCTGCTGTTCAGAAGCGGTAAGTCCACTTCTTAACCCCTCTGAAAGCCATTAAAATATCATGAGTCACTTTTGTGTGGATTAAAGTCATTAACTGGGACTCTTGTCTTGTTGCAGTCAACAAACGAGAATCGTCCTCCGTTCCGTGTTTCAAACGCTGCGCGGCTCTCTGCTGAGACAGAGTCTGCTCGGAATTAATAACTTCAAAATGAATCACCGCTTTAAATAAAATGACACCTCTTACAAACATTGCAATACAGACAATAAACTACAATCGACTAAAACGTTTTTTCCTCCCAAAATGAGACGACCTGCATTCTTTATGAACCTGACCTGCTGCGCAGCTGCAAGACCTCAGCTCACAGGTATGGAAAGACATTCATGCCAATAATAATGTCTGAAAGGAAATGCTTTTGACAAAAACTAACAGATTTTATTTGTTTATGTCCAGAGATCAAGGACCCACCATGTAGAGTTTATTATGTCCAGAGTTTAAGGATCCAGTAACCAATTTCATATTTATTTACTTTAAGACTCAATAAAATGTTAATCGGCTTATAAAGCGCCAAATTACAACAAAAGCCATCTCAAGGTGCCTCACACAGAACAGGTCAATCAATCAATCAATCAATTTTTTTTTATATAGCGCCAAATCACAACAAACAGTTGCCCCAAGGCGCTTTATATTGTAAGGCAAGGCCATACAATAATGATGTAAAACCCCAACGGTCAAAACGACCCCCTGTGAGCAAGCACTTGGCTACAGTGGGAAGGAAAAACTCCCTTTTAACAGGAAGAAACCTCCAGCAGAACCAGGCTCAGGGAGGGGCAGTCTTCTGCTGGGACTGGTTGGGGCTGAGGGAGAGAACCAGGAAAAAGACATGCTGTGGAGGGGAGCAGAGATCGATCACTAATGATTAAATGCAGAGTGGTGCATACAGAGCAAAAAGAGAAAGAAACAGTGCATCATGGGAACCCCCCAGCAGTCTACGTCTATAGCAGCATAACTAAGGGATGGTTCAGGGTCACCTGATCCAGCCCTAACTATAAGCTTTAGCGAAAAGGAAAGTTTTAAGCCTAATCTTAAAAGTAGAGAGGGTGTCTGTCTCCCTGATCTGAATTGGGAGCTGGTTCCACAGGAGAGGAGCCTGAAAGCTGAAGGCTCTGCCTCCCATTCTACTCTTACAATCCCTAGGAACTACAAGTAAGCCTGCAGTCTGAGAGCGAAGCGCTCTATTGGGGTGATATGGTACTACGAGGTCCCTAAGATAAGATGGGACCTGATTATTCAAAACCTTATAAGTAAGAAGAAGAATTTTAAATTCTATTCTAGAATTAACAGGAAGCCAATGAAGAGAGGCCAATATGGGTGAGATATGCTCTCTCCTTCTAGTCCCCGTCAGCACTCTAGCTGCAGCATTTTGAATTAACTGAAGGCTTTTTAGGGAACTTTTAGGACAACCTGATAATAATGAATTACAATAGTCCAGCCTAGAGGAAATAAATGCATGAATTAGTTTTTCAGCATCACTCTGAGACAAGACCTTTCTGATTTTAGAGATATTGCGTAAATGCAAAAAAGCAGTCCTACATATTTGTTTAATATGCGCTTTGAATGACATATCCTGATCAAAAATGACTCCAAGATTTCTCACAGTATTACTAGAGGTCAGGGTAATGCCATCCAGAGTAAGGATCTGGTTAGACACCATGTTTCTAAGATTTGTGGGGCCAAGTACAATAACTTCAGTTTTATCTGAGTTTAAAAGCAGGAAATTAGAGGTCATCCATGTCTTTATGTCTGTAAGACAATCCTGCAGTTTAGCTAATTGGTGTGTGTCCTCTGGCTTCATGGATAGATAAAGCTGGGTATAATCTGCGTAACAATGAAAATTTAAGCAATACCGTCTAATAATACTGCCTAAGGGAGGCATATATAAAGTGAATAAAATTGGTCCTAGCACAGAACCTTGTGGAACTCCATAATTAACTTTAGTCTGTGAAGAAGATTCCCCATTTACATGAACAAATTGTAATCTATTAGACAAATATGATTCAAACCACCGCAGCGCAGTGCCTTTAATACCTATGGCATGCTCTAATCTCTGTAATAAAATTTTATGGTCAACAGTATCAAAAGCAGCACTGAGGTCTAACAGAACAAGCACAGAGATGAGTCCACTGTCCGAGGCCATAAGAAGATCATTTGTAACCTTCACTAATGCTGTTTCTGTACTATGATGAATTCTAAAACCTGACTGAAACTCTTCAAATAGACCATTCCTCTGCAGATGATCAGTTAGCTGTTTTACAACTACCCTTTCAAGAATTTTTGAGAGAAAAGGAAGGTTGGAGATTGGCCTATAATTAGCTAAGATAGCTGGGTCAAGTGATGGCTTTTTAAGTAATGGTTTAATTACTGCCACCTTAAAAGCCTGTGGTACATAGCCAACTAACAAAGATAGATTGATCATATTTAAGATCGAAGCATTAAATAATGGTAGGGCTTCCTTGAGCAGCCTGGTAGGAATGGGGTCTAATAAACATGTTGATGGTTTGGATGAAGTAACTAATGAAAATAACTCAGACAGAACAATCGGAGAGAAAGAGTCTAACCAAATACCGGCATCACTGAAAGCAGCCAAAGATAACGATACGTCTTTGGGATGGTTATGAGTAATTTTTTCTCTAATAGTTAAAATTTTGTTAGCAAAGAAAGTCATGAAGTCATTACTAGTTAAAGTTAATGGAATACTCAGCTCAATAGAGCTCTGACTCTTTGTCAGCCTGGCTACAGTGCTGAAAAGAAACCTGGGGTTGTTCTTATTTTCTTCAATTAGTGATGAGTAGAAAGATGTCCTAGCTTCACGAAGGGCTTTCTTATAGAGCAACAAACTCTTTTTCCAGGCTAAGTGAAGATCTTCTAAATTAGTGAGACGCCATTTCCTCTCCAACTTACGGGTTATCTGCTTTAAGCTACGAGTTTGTGAGTTATACCACGGAGTCAGACACTTCTGATTTAAAGCTCTCTTTTTCAGAGGAGCTACAGCATCCAAAGTTGTCTTCAATGAGGATGTAAAACTATTGACAAGATACTCTAACTCCCTTACAGAGTTTAGGTAGCTACTCTGCTCTGTGTTGGTATATGACATTAGAGAACATAAAGAAGGAATCATATCCTTAAACCTAGTTACAGCGCTTTCTGAAAGACTTCTAGTGTAATGAAACTTATTCCCCACTGCAGGGTAGTCCATCAGGGTAAATGTAAATGTTATTAAAAAATGATCAGACAAAAGGGAGTTTTCAGGGAATACTGTTAAGTCTTCTATTTCCATACCATAAGTCAGAACAAGATCTAAAATATGATTAAAGTGGTGGGTGGACTCATTTACTTTTTGAGCAAAGCCGATAGAGTCTAATAATAGATTAAATGAAGTGTTGAGGCTGTCATTCTCAGCATCTGTGTGGATGTTAAAATCGCCCACTATAATTATCTTATCTGAGCTAAGCACTAAGTCAGACAAAAGGTCTGAAAATTCACAGAGAAACTCACAGTAACGACCAGGTGGACGATAGATAATAACAAATAAAACTGGTTTTTGGGACTTCCAATTTGGATGGACAAGACTAAGAGACAAGCTTTCAAATGAATTAAAGCTCTGTCTGGGTTTTTGATTAATTAATAAGCTGGAATGGAAGATTGCTGCTAATCCACCGCCCCGGCCCGTGCTACGAGCGTTCTGACAGTTAGTGTGACTCGGGGGTGTTGACTCATTTAAACTAACATATTCATCCTGCTGTAACCAGGTTTCTGTAAGGCAGAATAAATCAATATGTTGATCAATTATTATATCATTTACCAACAGGGACTTAGAAGAGAGAGACCTAATGTTTAATAGACCACATTTAACTGTTTTAGTCTGTGGTGCAGTTGAAGGTGCTATATTATTTTTTCTTTTTGAATTTTTATGCTTAAATAGATTTTTGCTGGTTATTGGTAGTCTGGGAGCAGGCACCGTCTCTACGGGGATGGGGTAATGAGGGGATGGCAGGGGGAGAGAAGCTGCAGAGAGGTGTGTAAGACTACAACTCTGCTTCCTGGTCCCAACCCTGGATAGTCACGGTTTGGAGGATTTAAGAAAATTAGCCAGATTTCTAGAAATGAGAGCTGCTCCATCCAAAGTGGGATGGATGCCGTCTCTCCTAACAAGACCAGGTTTTCCCCAGAAGCTTTGCCAATTATCTATGAAGCCCACCTCATTTTCAGGTCAACATAAAAAAATTAAAATAAATAAATAAAAATAAAAAAGTCAAATACCAAATTAAAAACAGAAGTAAAAGAATAAAACATAAAATAAAAACTACTCATAAGAAAGAGAATAAAAATAGGTTTTAAGTCTTGACTTAAAAATGTCCACGGACTCCGACTGTCTCACTGAGGGTCATGTACTGGCTAACCCAGAATGAGATTGTCCACTCAACAAACTTCCCCAGCCTTCTGGACATGATGAAGGGAAATGGGCTGTCGTACCTGGCTTTTCCCCTTTGGGTACCCCTAGAATGGACAATTTTTAGCTTGAATTTTCGCTTTGCTCCCTCGACATTACCACTACACTAAAATTTTATCCTAGCTAGAACCCTGTTATCTGTATATAATATTTTGTTTCTTTGAAACGAAAACGTCCCTTCATGGACAGCGACATGACGTCTCCTAACCGGGCAAAATATTGATGAAGTACCCAGATGTTAACGCATTTTCAATGGAGATTTGTGGCTGAACACACTCAGAAAAATGCTCACAAAATATGTGTTAAAATGCCATTTTGACCTGGATATCAAGCCAGTAAAATTAAATTACATTAAATTATGTCAGGAAAGTATTAAACTTACTGACACACTCACATTCCCAAATATGAGTGTTGAAAGTTACACAGATCTGCGCTGTTAAAGCTGCTGGGCTGAGGCGTCCTGCTGCAGCTGCTGTTCAATGCAGCTCCTAAAACCATTACAATACATTTATATATATACGAGGTCTGTTAGAAAAGTATCTGAGCTCCCAATTCAGATCAGGGAGACAGATACCCTCTCTACTTTTAAGATTAGGCTTAAAACTTTCCTTTTCGCTAAGGCTTATAGTTAGGGCTGGATCGGGTGACCCTGAACCATCCCTTAGTTATGCTGCTTTAGACGTAGATTGTGGGGGGGTTCCCATGATGCACTGTTTCTTTCTCTTTTTGCTCCGTATGCATCACTCTGCATTTAATCATTAGTGATCGATCTCTGCCCCCCTTCCCGGCATGTCTTTTTCCTGGTTTTTTCCCTCAGCCCCAACCAGTCTCAGCAGAAGACTGCCCCTCCCTGAGCCTGGTTCTGCTGGAGGTTTCTTCCTGTTAAAAGGGAGTTTTTCCTTCCCACTGTTGCCAAGTGCTTGCTCATAGGGGGTCGTTTTGACAGTTGGGGTTTTTCATAATTATTGTATGGCCTTGCCTTGCAATATGGAGCGCCTTGGGGCAACTGTTTGTTGTGATTTGGCGCTATATAAGAAAAAAGTTGATGGTTGATTGATTGATTGATTTTTTTTTTTTTTTACACAATTATCCTTTATTGACCGAGTTTCATTCCTGAAGTCAGTGGTGTGGGTACACGTCTCTATGTGTGGGTGTGACTGTGAGCGGCACAGCGTGGGTCAATATAATCTCATTATTTTAAGGTGCAAATTAAAAAAAATCCTCAGTCTCGTCGAACAATTTTAATCACTAACGACAAGTATTTTAACTAGACATTGGTCTAGCAGTGGAAAATATCAACTAGACATAATTGAAGGCTGCTCAAGGAAGCCCTACCATTAATTAATGCTTCAATCTTAAATATGATCAATCTATCTTTGTTAGTTGGCTATGTACCACAGGCTTTTAAGGTGGCAGTAATTAAACCATTACTTAAAAAGCCATCACTTGACCCAGCTATCTTAGCTAATTATAGGCCAATCTCCAACCTTCCTTTTCTCTCAAAAATTCTTGAAAGGGTAGTTGTAAAACAGCTAACTGATCATCTGCAGAGGAATGGTCTATTTGAAGAGTTTCAGTCAGGTTTTAGAATTCATCATAGTACAGAAACAGCATTAGTGAAGGTTACAAATGATCTTCTTATGGCCTCGGACAGTGGACTCATCTCTGTCCTTGTTCTGTTGGACCTCAGTGCTGCTTTTGATACTGTTGACCATAAAATTTTATTACAGAGATTAGAGCATGCCATAGGTATTAAAGGCACTGCGCTGCGGTGGTTTGAATCATATTTGTCTAATAGATTACAATTTGTTCATGTAAATGGGGAATCTTCTTCACAGACTAAGGTTAATTATGGAGTTCCACAAGGTTCTGTGCTAGGACCAATTTTATTCACTTTATACATGCTTCCCTTAGGCAGTATTATTAGACGGCATTGCTTAAATTTTCATTGTTACACAGATGATACCCAGCTTTATCTATCCATGAAGCCAGAGGACACACACCAATTAGCTAAACTGCAGGATTGTCTTACAGACATAAAGACATGGATGACCTCTAATTTCCTGCTTTTAAATTCAGATAAAATTGAAGTTATTGTACTTGGCCCCACAAATCTTAGAAACATGGTGTCTAACCAGATCCTTACTCTGGATGGCATTACCCTGACCTCTAGTAATACTGTGAGAAATCTTGGAGTCATTTTTGATCAGGATATGTCCTTCAATGCGCATATTAAACAAATATGTAGGACTGCTTTTTTGCATTTGCGCAATATCTCTAAAATTAGAAAGGTCGGATGCGTACAAGACGGAGAGTACTGACGGGGACTAGAAGGAGAGAGCATATCTCACCCATATTGGCCTCTCTTCATTGGCTTCCTGTTAATTCTAGAATAGAATTTAAAATTCTTCTTCTTACTTATAAGGTTTTGAATAATCAGGTCCCATCTTATCTTAGGGACCTCATAGTACCATATCACCCCAATAGAGCGCTTCGCTCTCAGACTGCAAGCTTACTTGTAGTTCCTAGGGTTTGTAAGAGTAGAATGGGAGGCAGAGCCTTCAGCTTTCAGGCTCCTCTCCTGTGGAACCAGCTCCTAATTCAGATCAGGGAGACAGACACCCTCTCTACTTTTAAGATTAGGCTTAAAACTTTCCTTTTTGCTAAAGCTTATAGTTAGGGCTGGATCAGGTGACCCTGAACCATCCCTTAGTTATGCTGCTATAGACGTAGACTGCTGGGGGGTTCCCATGATGCACTGAGTGTTTCTTTCTCTTTTTGCTCTGTATGCACCACTCTGCATTTAATCATTAGTGATCGATCTCTGCTCCCCTCCACAGCATGTCTTTTTCCTGGTTCTCTCCCTCAGCCCCAACCAGTCCCAGCAGAAGACTGCCCCTCCCTGAGCCTGGTTCTGCTGGAGGTTTCTTCCTGTTAAAAGGGAGTTTTTCCTTCCCACTGTCGCCAAGTGCTTGCTCACAGGGGGTCGTTTTGACCGTTGGGGTTTTTACGTAATTATTGTATGGCCTTGCCTTACAATATAAAGCGCCTTGGGGCAACTGTTTGTTGTGATTTGGCGCTATATAAATAAAATTGATTTGATTTGATTTGATTTGAAGAGTTAATGATCTGTGTCATCGGGCGACACAGGTACGTCAGGAGACATACAGCTGTTTATCATCCAAATATCACAGACAAAGTGACAAGAAGAACCAAAACCACTTACTTATGGAAGGAAATATTGTCTCCCTTGTTCCTCCGTTTGTGACTTTGCCAACATGCGCAGCTTTCTGGCATATTCCACCTGTTTCTTGAACTTCTGTGCACGCAAATCACTAACTTGCCCGGAATTAAAATGGTGATCACGCCTCCTTACTGACAGGATTTACTTCATGGTTTTCATTATGCTGTTGTTCTTATTTTGAAAGTTCAATAAGTGGACTGATATGTTAAACATGGTGCGAATTTACTGAACAAGTAGTAGACATTTTTTTTGTTTTGTATATTGTTCTGCCACTTTTAATTACAAATTCATCCGCACACGCCTGAGTTTTCATTATCCTTCATTTGTTTGGCATTTTTTGTTGAAAATTTAGCAGGTGAACACTGGGTGTGTTTAAAACAACATTGTGGTGCTCTTAATTCATAATGTGAAGTAAAACAGAGCACATGCCATGGAAAAGAAACAGTTTGATTTTTGCTTAATAAACTGTACTATGTGGTCAAGACTATTTCTATTTAGTTTGTCTGTATTAGCATATTTGATATTGGAGTAATCCAGAAGTAATTGAAAGTAATCAAATTACATTACTTTAATATTATGGTACTTGGATTACGTTACTGATTACATTTTTCAACAGGTAACTAGTAAGTGTATCGGAATACATTTTTAAAGTAACCCTCCCAACCCTGATCAGGACAGAGTCATTTCTAAAATATGAATTTGAGCACAATGGGCCTCATGTATCAATGTTGCGCACTTGTGGTGTAAATTTACGGCGTAAACTTGAAATACACCAAAGTCGCAGTGACATATATCAAGCAGTGTGCACCTGCCCATTTCTGGCGTACGCCTGACGTGATCTTGAGAAATGCGGCGGGTGAAAACGATCGTAATTATAATAAACACGCCCATAAATATTCAGACTCCGCTTCAGACACACCCTCATTTTACGACATGGAAGCCAGGTAGATGGCAATGAAAAAGAACTCCACCAATCACGACGCGTGCCAACAGAGTGCCAAAAGCGGCCGTCGTATTAATTGTTTTGTAGTATATAATCAATAAATTGTTACAGTGGTCCCTCATTAATCGCTGGAGTTACGTTCTAAAAAATAGCCTGTAATACACGAAACTGAGACGTAGTCAGCGTTATTTTTTATAATTATTATAGACGTTTTAAGGCTGTAAAACCCCTCACTACACACTTTATACACTTTCTCAATCAGACATGAACATTTTCTCACTTTTCTCTCGTGTGTAAACACTCTCAAAGTTCAAACCTTAGTAGGAAAATAAGACCAAACTGTTTCAGGCCCAAACATTTGTTTGAGAAATAAAAATAGAACGTTTTCCTATAAATAATTATGATGGCATTTAGAACTAACGAATTAATTTTAACGATCAACGAACGAGGTTGGACACATAAGAAATTATTAATAGTGACTGACCAGTATGTCACAGATCGCACCTCTGCGTCCTGACGCCTTTTCCACTCACACCTGGCTGCAGGTGTCTGTTTCCGAGTGACAAACACAGTTATGAGTAGTTGTTGGTGCTCTTTTATCTTCTGGGCAACAAAATTCTTATAAACAGATATACAGAACACAGAACACTGTAAAAAAAAAAGGCATGCAAAATTGGACTAAATACTCCGCGAGACTCCGAGGCCACGACAGGTGAACGGCGTTATAGCGAGGGACCACTATATTCTCTTTTCACATGTCAGTAATTCTTGACATGTGGATATTTGCTCGCTCAATTAATAAGACGCCTAATCTGTCAGATTTCTTTATTTTTTAAATGTATTTCTGTATTTATTTTATTGTGACAAATGAATGGAGACGACAAAACCTGGTTGCAGTACGGACGAATTAAGGAAATGACGAAACTACAGTTATTATCAATTTCATAGTCTAAAATGATCACACCACATGAAGTTAAGCTCAGCGCTGCTTTGGCTCCAGGCTGGAAGTCTGGAGAAAAAGGCGAGCAGCGCTGACCACGGATCGTGCTCCATAACAATCCCGCAAAGGCGGGATTTGTATTCATTATTATGTAGTATAATCAGGAAAGTATTATTTATGTAACATATGCATTGATTTGTAGTAGAGTTGTAGTCTTACACACCTCTCTGCAGCTTCTCTCCCCCTGCCATCCCCTCATTACCCCATCCCCGTAGAGACGGTGCCTGCTCCCAGACCACCAATAACTAGTAAAAATCTATTTAAGCATAAAAATTCAAAAAGAAAAAATAATATAGCACCTTCAACTGCACCACAGACTAAAACAGTTAAATGTGGTCTATTAAACATTAGGTCTCTCTCTTCTAAGTCCCTGTTAGTAAATGATATAATAATTGATCAACATATTGATTTATTCTGCCTTACAGAAACCTGGTTACAGCAGGATGAATATGTTAGTTTAAATGAGTCGACACCCCCGAGTCACACTAACTGTCAGAATGCTCGTAGCACGGGCCGAGGCGGAGGATTAGCAGCAATCTTCCATTCCAGCTTATTAATTAATCAAAAACCCAGACAGAGCTTTAATTCATTTGAAAGCTTGACTCTTAGTCTTGTCCATCCAAATTGGAAGTCCCAAAAACCAGTTTTATTTGTTATTATCTATCGTCCACCTGGTTGTTACTGTGAGTTTCTCTGTGAATTTTCAGACCTTTTGTCTGACTTAGTGCTTAGCTCAGATAAGATAATTATAGTGGGCGATTTTAACATCCACACAGATGCTGAGAATGACAGCCTCAACACTGCATTTAATCTATTATTAGACTCAGTTGGCTTTGCTCAAAATGTAAATGAGTCCACCCACCACTTTAATCATATCTTAGATCTTGTTCTGACTTATGGTATGGAAATAGAAGACTTAACAGTATTCCCCGAAAACTCCCTTCTGTCTGATCATTTCTTAATAACATTTACATTTACTCTGATGGACTACCCAGCAGTGGGGAATAAGTTTCATTACACTAGAAGTCTTTCAGAAAGCGCTGTAACTAGGTTTAAGGATATGATTCCTTCTTTATGTTCTCTAATGCCATATACCAACACAGTGCAGAGTAGCTACCTAAACTCTTTAAGTGAGATAGAGTATCTCATAAATAGTTTTACATCCTCATTGAGGACAACTTTGGATGCTGTAGCTCCTCTGAAAAAGAGAGCTTTAAATCAGAAGTGCCTGACTCCGTGGTATAACTCACAAACTCGTAGCTTAAAGCAGATAACCCGTAAGTTGGAGAGGAAATGGCGTCTCACTAATTTAGAAGATCTTCACTTAGCCTGGAAAAAGAGTCTGTTGCTCTATAAAAAAGCCCTCCGTAAAGCTAGGACATCTTTCTACTCATCACTAATTGAAGAAAATAAGAACAACCCCAGGTTTCTTTTCAGCACTGTAGCCAGGCTGACAAAGAGTCAGAGCTCTATTGAGCTGAGTATTCCATTAACTTTAACTAGTAATGACTTCATGACTTTCTTTGCTAACAAAATTTTAACTATTAGAGAAAAAATTACTCATAACCATCCCAAAGACGTATCGTTATCTTTGGCTGCTTTCAGTGATGCCGGTATTTGGTTAGACTCTTTCTCTCCGATTGTTCTGTCTGAGTTATTTTCATTAGTTACTTCATCCAAACCATCAACATGTTTATTAGACCCCATTCCTACCAGGCTGCTCAAGGAAGCCCTACCATTATTTAATGCTTCGATCTTAAATATGATCAATCTATCTTTGTTAGTTGGCTATGTACCACAGGCTTTTAAGGTGGCAGTAATTAAACCATTACTTAAAAAGCCATCACTTGACCCAGCTATCTTAGCTAATTATAGGGCAATCTCCAACCTTCCTTTTCTGTCACAAATTCTTGAAAGGGTAGTTGTAAAACAGCTAAATGATCATCTGCAGAGGAATGGTCTATTTGAAGAGTTTCAGTCAGGTTTTAGAATTCATCATAGTACAGAAACAGCATTAGTGAAGGTTACAAATGATCTTCTTATGGCCTCGGACAGTGGACTCATCTCTGTGCTTGTTCTGTTAGACCTCAGTGCTGCTTTTGATACTGTTGACCATAAAATTTTATTACAGAGATTAGAGCATGCCATAGGTATTAAAGGCACTGCGCTGCGGTGGTTTGAATCATATTTGTCTAATAGATTACAATTTGTTCATGTAAATGGGGAATCTTCACAGACTAAAGTTAATTATGGAGTTCCACAAGGTTCTGTGCTAGGACCAATTTTATTCACTTTATACATGCTTCCCTTAGGCAGTATTATTAGATGGTATTGCTTAAATTTTCATTGTTACGCAGATGATACCCAGCTTTATCTATCCATGAAGCCAGAGGACACACACCAATTAGCTAAACTGCAGGATTGTCTTACAGACATAAAGACACCAGCAACCATTGTCAATTGTCTTCCGGGGGCCAGAGCAGGCGACATCGAAGGAAATTTGAAATTGCTGGCTAAGGCTAAGCGTAAATTTGGTAAGATTGTAATTCACGTCGGCAGTAATGACACCCGGTTACGCCAATCGGAGGTCACTAAAATTAACATTAAATCGGTGTGTAACTTTGCAAAAACAATGTCGGACTCTGTTGTTTTCTCTGGGCCCCTCCCCAATCAGACCGGGAGTGACATGTTTAGCCGCATGTTCTCCTTGAATTGCTGGCTGTCTGAGTGGTGTCCAAAAAATGAGGTGGGCTTCATAGATAATTGGCAAAGCTTCTGGGGAAAACCTGGTCTTGTTAGGAGAGACGGCATCCATCCCACTTTGGATGGAGCAGCTCTCATTTCTAGAAATCTGGCCAATTTTCTTGGATCCTCCAAACTGTGACTGTCCAGCGTTGGGACCAGGAGGCAGAGCTGTGGTCTTATACACCTCTCTGCAGCTTCTCTCCCCCTGCCATCCCCTCATTACCCCATCCCCGTAGAGACGGTGCCTGCTCCCAGACCACCAATAACCAGCAAAAATCTATTTAAGCATAAAAATTCAAAAAGAAAAAATAATATAGCACCTTCAACTGCACCACAGACTAAAACAGTTAAATGTGGTCTATTAAACATTAGGTCTCTCTCTTCTAAGTCCCTGTTGGTAAATGATATAATAATTGATCAACGTATTGATTTATTCTGCCTAACAGAAACCTGGTTACAGCAGGATGAATATGTTAGTTTAAATGAGTCAACACCCCCGAGTCACACTAACTGTCAGAATGCTCGTAGCACGGGCCGGGGCGGAGGATTAGCAGCAATCTTCCATTCCAGCTTATTAATTAATCAAAAACCCAGACAGAGCTTTAATTCATTTGAAAGCTTGACTCTTAGTCTTGTCCATCCAAATTGGAAGTCCCAAAAACCAGTTTTATTTGTAATTATCTATTGTCCACCTGGTCGTTACTGTGAGTTTCTCTGTGAATTTTCAGACCTTTTGTCTGACTTAGTGCTTAGCTCAGATAAGATAATTATAGTGGGCGATTTTAACATCCACACAGATGCTGAGAATGACAGCCTCAACACTGCATTTAATCTATTATTAGACTCTATTGGCTTTGCTCAAAAAGTAAATGAGTCCATCCACCACTTTAATCATATCTTAGATCTTGTTCTGACTTATGGTATGGAAATAGAAGACTTAACAGTATTCCCTGAAAACTCCCTTCTGTCTGATCATTTTTTAATAACATTTACATTTACCCTGATGGACTACCCTGCAGTAGGGAATAAGTTTCATTGCACTAGAAGTCTTTCAGAAAGCACTGTAACTAGGTTTAAGGATATGATTCCTTCTTTATGTTCTCTAATGTCATATACCAGCACAGAGCAGAGTAGCTACCTAAACTCTGTAAGGGAGTTAGAGTATCTCGTCAATAGTTTTACATCCTCATTAAAGACAACTTTGGATGCTGTAGCTCCTCTGAAAAAGAGAGCTTTAAATCAGAAGTGTCTGACTCCGTGGTATAACTCACAAACTCATAGCTTAAAGCAGATAACCCGTAAGTTGGAGAGGAAATGGCGTCTCACTAATTTAGAAGATCTTCACTTAGCCTGGAAAAAGAGTTTGTTGCTCTATAAAAAAGCCCTCCGTAAAGCTAGGACATCTTTCTACTCATCACTAATTGAAGAAAATAAGAACAACCCCAGGTTTCTTTTCAGCACTGTAGCCAGGCTGACAAAGAGTCAGAGCTCTATTGAGCTGAGTATTCCATTAACTTTAACTAGTAATGACTTCATGACTTTCTTTGCTAACAAAATTTTGACTATTAGAGAAAAAATTACTCATAACCATCCCAAAGATGTATCGTTATCTTTGGCTGCTTTCAGTGATGCCGGTATTTGGTTAGACTCTTTCTCTCTGATTGTTCTGTCTGAGTTATTTTCATTAGTTACTTCATCCAAACCATCAACATGTTTATTAGACCCCATTCCTACCAGGCTGCTCAAGGAAGCCCTACCATTATTTAATGCTTCAATCTTAAATATGATCAATCTATCTTTGTTAGTTGGTTATGTACCACAGGCTTTTAAGGTGGCAGTAATTAAACCATTACTTAAAAAGCCATCACTTGACCCAGCTATCTTAGCTAATTATAGGCCAATCTCCAACCTTCCTTTTCTCTCAAAGATTCTTGAGAGGGTAGTTGTAAAACAGCTAACTGATCACCTGCAGAGGAATGGTCTATTTGAAGAGTTTCAGTCAGGTTTTAGAATTCATCATAGTACAGAAACAGCATTAGTGAAGGTTACAAATGATCTTCTTATGGCTTCGGACAGTGGACTTATCTCTGTGCTTGTTCTGTTGGACCTCAGTGCTGCTTTTGATACTGTTGACCATAAAATTTTATTACAGAGATTAGAGCATGTCATAGGTATTAAAGGCACTGCGCTGCGGTGGTTTGAATCATATTTGTCTAATAGATTACAGTTTGTTCATGTAAATGGGGAATCTTCTTCACAGACTAAAGTTAATTATGGAGTTCCACAAGGTTCTGTGCTAGGACCAATTTTATTCACTTTATACATGCTTCCCTTAGGCAGTATTATTAGACGGTATTGCTTAAATTTTCATTGTTACACAGATGATACCCAGCTTTATCTATCCATGAAGCCAGAGGATACACACCAATTAGCTAAACTGCAGGATTGTCTTACAGACATAAAGACATGGATGACCTCTAATTTCCTGCTTTTAAACTCAGATAAAACTGAAGTTATTGTACTTGGCCCCACAAATCTTAGAGGCATGGTGTCTAACCAGATCTTTACTCTGGATGGCATTTCCCTGACCTCTAGTAATACTGTGAGAAATCTTGGAGTCATTTTTGATCAGGATATGTCATTCAAAGCGCATATTAAACAAATATGTAGGACTGCCTTTTTGCATTTACGCAATATCTCTAAAATCAGAAAGGTCTTGTCTCAGAGTGATGCTGAAAAACTAATTCATGCATTTATTTCCTCTAGGCTGGACTATTGTAATTCATTATTATCAGGTCCCATCTTATCTTAGGGACCTCGTAGTACCATATTACCCCATTAGAGCGCTTCGCTCTCAGACTGCAGGCTTACTTGTAGTTCCTAGGGTTTGTAAGAGTAGAATGGGAGGCAGAGCCTTCAGCTTTCAGGCTCCTCTCCTGTGGAACCAGCTCCCAATTCAGATCAGGGAGACAGATACCCTCTCTACTTTTAAGATTAGGCTTAAAACTTTCCTTTTCGCTAAGGCTTATAGTTAGGGCTGGATCAGGTGACCCTGGACCATCCCTTGGTTATGCTGCTTTAGACGTAGACTGTGGGGGGGTTCCCGTGATGCACTGTTTCTTTCTCTTTTTGCTCCATGTGCATCACTCTGCATTTAGTCATTGGTGATCGATCTCTGCCCCCCTCCGCAGCATGTCTTTTTCCTGGTTCTTTCCCTCAGCCCCAACCAGTCTCAGCAGAAGACTGCCCCTCCCTGAGCCTGGTTCTGCTGGAGGTTTCTTCCTGTTAAAAGGGAGTTTTTCCTTCCCACTGTAGCCAAGTGCTTGCTCATAGGGGGTCGTTTTGACCGTTGGGGTTTTTCATAATTATTGTATGGCCTTGCCTTACAATATAAAGCGCCTTGTGGCAACTGTTTCAGCCTGAAGGTCGGCTTCTCCGTGCGGGTCGGCCCGCTGTCGCGGTTCGATCGATATCCCACCAAGTCGTCAGTCCTCCCTCGGTCGGCGTCACTCTGAAAAGTAGCTGAAAAAAGCTTCTCCCAGCAGGGTGATGGAGAATCGCTCTACTGCTGTTTTTTAAAGGTTTTTTTGTGGTTCAGGCGACGCAAATTCAAGATGGCGATCGCTGAACTTTTTTCAGGTTGTGGAAACAGCCAGAGTGTGACGTAGCAATCTCCGCCCCCTTGCCGCTTCCGAAGCGAAACGTCTGATGTCACGCATCGACGCATCCGATGGATTGGAAAGCGTTGACGGATTGGTCTGACGTATTCAGTGTTTGAAATGATTAACTGTGTACGGAACACATGCCTGTGTTACTAATGATGTCACTGTTTACTTCCATACAAACACCATTAAGTGCAGCTTGCAGTATGTCAGGGTGTCAGGATTTGGACTTCTGTTTGGTATGTGTCTGTTTTATTTTTATTTTATTTTGGAATTTGTCTGTTCTCTTGCTGTCTCTTTCTGCTTGGGTTTTCTGTGTCTGTGTTTCTCTTGTCTTTCTCTTGGTGCTTGGTGGTGGGCATTTCCCTCTGTCTGGCCACAGCCCGGTTCTGGAAGCTTCTGCTCACACCACTGGTGTAGAACTGGTTACCTTATTAGTAACATCGGCAGCTGCTAATGAAGTAACTGTATAAAGTATCTAATAAAATAACTTTTCAAAGTAACTGTGGCAACAGTAGTCATGTTTACATGGACACTTTCCTGTTGATCTGATTGAATTCTATCCGATTGGTGGATCAGATTGTTCTGTTTACATGAACGTGTCATGAAGTGATCCACTTGCTTACATGCACCATGATTACCATCCAATTCAGACAGTAGAGCAATCCCATAATGCTTTGCATTGTAACATCTGCCATTTGTGACATACACAAGTGAGTTGTACCTGGAAGCCGCCCGTATAAACAATGGATTTGTTTTCTGGAGTTATTAAGATTACTGTTATTCTTTGCGCGTTTCTTTTGAAACTGCACTATCAGAGGAACATGCTTCTTCTTCAGGACTTGTTCAGAAAGAGACGAGCGCAGCGGAATGTGTTTTTACACGATGTGGCACAGAGCACGGTTACATGTAGGCCTACATGTTTTGTAAAACCGTAATGAAAAGACCGACGGATTAAACAGCTGATTTATGAGTCAAATGAAAAATGAAGCCTTGGAGATCAGATGGAGCTTTGAGGAAACGCATCATATCCCTAAAATAACTGGGTGTTTTTTTGTAATCATTGCATTTTTCATCTTTAACTAACTGTGCAGCAGACAGTTTACATCGCAGACAAGTCATTTGATGACATCATCATGCAAAAAACATACAAAATGTAGATTAAGGGGTTCGTTAACTCGCTGTGCAGCACACACTTTACATTGCAGACTCTTGCAACTTCACATAGGGCAGCCCTAGCAAGATACCTTTCAGCACACAACAGGATCAAGCTGAAGGTCAAACATCAAGGATACAGCAAGGTCAAACACTAAATTCAACAAAACAACTTCCCTGGTCGCAATTTTTGAAATTTTGCCTCCAAATTTGGCATGGACATAGTGATAGACCTTGCCCATAAGCCATTACTTGATGGGATAAGCAATCAACCTTGACCTTCAGGGTTTGGCTTGACATCAATGGTCACCTAAATTAGGTCAAACTTCAGGCTACAGTAAAACATGTCATGTAATTAGGAGTCTAACGATACACAAAAATCACAGTTCGGTACTTACCTCCGTTTCGAGGTCACAGTTCGGTTCATTTTCGGTACAGTATGGGAACAAAATGCAAACCTTAAATTTGCTTATCGTTTAAAACAACATTTTACAAACAGGAAAATAAAATAATTGCAAAGTGCTGCCTGGTAATAAGTTAAAGAAAATGTTCTCAAATAAACAACAAATGTATGAAATATTTAAAAAATACATTCCTAGTAAACAGCTTTTAACAAAACCTTTCCACAAGTAAAGAGCAGCACAACGGTTCCAGCATTTTTTTTTTTTTTTTTTTTTTTTTTGCCAGAAAAATTAACTTGTCCAAAACCGTCACACTCTATAAGGGATTTTTTTTTTTTTAAAGAGAATGTTAAAGTTGTTGTTGTTGTTGTTGTTAATGTTAAAGAATCCCTTTACTTTTGTACAATTTATTTTATTTTATGTCTCTTTCTGTTCATTTAATGTTTGTTAATATATCTTTTTAAATAAAGATATATTAGCTCCCAATTCAGATCAGGGAGACAGACACCCTCTCTACTTTTAAGATTAGGCTTAAAACTTTCCTTTTTGCTAAAGCTTATAGTTAGGGCTGGATCAGGTGACCCTGAACCATCCCTTAGTTATGCTGCTATAGACTTAGACTGCTGGGGGGTTCCCATGATGCACTGTTTCTTTCTCTTTTTGCTCTGTATGCACCACTCTGCATTTAATCATTAGTGATCGATCTCTGCTCCCCTCCACAGCATGTCTTTTTCCTGGTTCTCTCCCTCAGCCCCAACCAGTCCCAGCAGAAGACTGTCCCTCCCTGAGCCTGGTTCTGCTGGAGGTTTCTTCCTGTTAAAAGGGAGTTTTTCCTTCCCACTGTAGCCAAGTGCTTGCTCACAGGGGGTCGTTTTGACCGTTGGGGTTTTACATAATTATTGTATGGCCTTGCCTTACAATATAAAGCGCCTTGGGGCAACTGTTTGTTGTGATTTGGCGCTATATAAAAAAAAAAAAATGATTGAAATTGATTGATTGATAAAATTTTGAAAACAAAAACATTGTGGGAGATGCAAAAAAGTGAGTAAAACCACCTTAAAAATATTTAGAACCACAAATAAAACTTGATTCTTGGTTTGTTTATTTATTTTGCCATTAAAATTGGCCATCACTTATTAAAATAAAATAACTTCTCAAGGCCAGGGCTTCCAAAGTCTGGGGACTATTTAATCATAGCGCAGCAAACAAGGCCAGTAGGCTGAGTGAGTCTGAGTGAGGAGGATTGTAGAAATCCCTCCCTTCAGCGCTTTACAGGCTGCTGCAGGCACCGGAGGAGGGGGAGACCCGCTGCCGCTCGGTGACAACAGAGATTTTCACTTTCAGTTGCCAAACATCAGAAAAGTCTCCAGTAACACCAGGAAAAGTAGTTCGATTTGTAGCTAATTGCATTTGAGGAAATAAGTCTTCAAGAGGGTTTGGAAAGTCGCCAAATTTAGAGAGAAAGTCGCCAAGTTGGCGACATTGAATGTAAATACACACAATGTGAATTTAGATTTTTAAGGGTTTGACAAAGCATGTAAATCATCATTACAGACTCTTGTAAATTCACATATAGCAGTATATCAACATACCTTTCAGCACACAAAAGGACCAAGCTCAAAGTCAAAGGTCAAGGTCACAGGAAGGCCACTAAAATCACCAAAAAAAAAACACTTTGCTGCTCACAGTTTGTGCTTTTTTGGCTCCAAATTTTGCATAAATATATTATGTTCCCTTGCCAGTCAGTCCGTCTTCATCGTGGTTGTTCCTTATGGTAGTCTCAGTTGTTCATCTTTTGGCAAGATACCGGTCACTCTCAGGGTGACAGTTTTCATTTCATAATTGTTGCAGTTTTACAATGTTGGTTTATGTGGTCATCAAAACAACACTGTTTTTGAGAGGAATGTCTTCAGACGAACTTCAATTAAAATTTTCCCAATACACATTCACATTCAGCCTTATATTGGATTAGATATATTATTGTATTACAAACTAATGTGCAAAGATCTAATCCAGTCATTTTCATTTTCTTATAATGATTCTAACCACTTTCACCACTCTGTATTTTCCCCTTATCACAGAAAGCAGGACTTTCTAACAAAGAAATCCTGTTTGTGCCCTTTGTCTTGGTTAATGATAAAAATGTTCCCATCCATCCATCCATTTTCTTCCACTTTATCCGGAGTCAGGTCGCGGGGGCAGCAGCTCAAGCAAAGCCGCCCAGACCTCCAGATCCACACACACCTCCCCCAGCTCCTCTGGGGCAACCCCAAGGTGTTCCCAAGCCAGCCGAGAGATGTAGTCCCTCCAGCGTGTCCTGGGTCTTCCCCGGGGCCTCCTCCCAGTGGGACATGCCCGGAACACCTCTCCAGCGAGGCGTCCAGGGGGCATCCGGAAAACATGCCCGAGCCACCTCAATTGACTCCTTTTGACGTGGAGGAGCAGCAGCTCAACTCCGAGCTCCTCCCGAGTGACCGAGCTCCTCACCCTATCTCTAAGGGAGCGCCCAGCCACCCTGCGGAGGAAACTCATCTGGGCCGCTTGTACTCGCGATCTCGTTCTTTCGGTCATGAGCCAAATCTCATGACCATAGGTGAGGATCGGAGCGTAGATCGATCGGTAAATCGAGAGCTTTGCCCCCCTACTCAGCTCTCTCTTCACCACGACGGTCCGATACAGTGACCACAAATATCCTAAAAATGTTCCCATTAATTCATAATCAAAGCAGTTATGTGTGTGTGTGTGTGGGGGGGGGGGGGGGGGTGCAGGAGGAGCATTTGTTGCATTTCATGATTGCAGGGTTGTAAAGACACCTTGATGCATGCATTTAGCCGCCACACTGCTGTGCAGTTCATCGTGCCAGTGAAACCCGCTGTGTTCCACTGGATGCTGCATTATATAAAATAATTATTTCTTAGCGGATTAATCATTTGCTCTCAGAACTTGGCTGATGAAACCACCTCTAATCGCACAGAGGAGCTGCAGCTTTTTTTGCTCTCTCTTTCGTACGCTTCATGACGTGGAGAATGCATTTGGAATCGACTCAAAGGTAATTATTTATAATATTTATATTGTCATGGCTTTGGAAAAATCAAATCAAATGTATTCATTTGTATAGCACCAACTCAGGATAAAATGGCCTCAAAGCGATGATGCACTGTAGTGATGCACTGTGATGCACTGTGCTGCGCTGTGATGCACTGTGCTGCGCTATGCTGCACTGTGATGCACTGTGCTGCGCTGTGCTGCGCTGTGATGCACTGTGCTGCGCTGTGATGCACTGTGCTGCGCTGTGATGCACTGTGCTGCGCTATGCTGCACTGTGATGCACTGTGCTGCGCTGTGCTGTGATGCACTGTGCTGCACTATGCTGCGCTGTGATGCACTGTGCTGCGCTGTGATGCACTGTGCTGCGCTGTGCCGTGCTCTGATGAGCTGTGATGCACTGTGCTGATGCAGTGCTGCGCTGCGATGCACTGTGCTGCGCTGTGCTCTGATGTGCTGTGATGCCTCTGTGATGCACTGTGATGCACTGTGCTGCTCTGTGCTGTGATGCACTGTGCTGCCCTATGCTGCACTGTGATGCACTGTGCTGCACTATGCTGCGCTGTGATGCACTGTGCTGCGCTGTGCTGCGCTGTGCTGTGATGCACTGTGCTGCCCTATGCTGCACTGTGATGCACTGTGCTGCACTATGCTGTGCTGTGATGCACTGTGCTGCACTATGCTGCGCTGTGATGCACTGTGCTGTGCTGTGATGCACTGTGCTGCGCTGTGCCGTGCTCTGATGAGCTGTGATGCACTGTGCTGATGCAGTGCTGCGCTGTGATGCACTGTGCTGCATTGTGCTGTGCTCTGATGTGCTGTGATGCCTCTGTGATGCACTGTGATGATGCAGTGCTGCGCTGTGATGCACTGTGATGCACTGTGCTGCTCTCTTATGTGCTGTGCTGTGCTCTGATGCACTGTGTAAGTAAGTAAGTAAGGTTTATTTATATAGCACCTTTCAACATAGAAATCACAAAGTGTTTCACATAAGAACAGAGAAATTAAAAACAGCAGAAACATAAAACCATAAAAACTAGGTAAAAGCCAGCCTATACAAAAGGGTCTTTAGCTTCACTTTAAATGTTTCAACAGAGTCCACGGAGCGTAGGTCCAAAGGCAATGCATTCCACATTTTAGGTGCTACCACCTCGAAAGCACAGTCTCCCCTGGTCTTCAGTCTTGTCCTAGGCACAACCAATAGGCCCAGGTCCGAAGACCTCAGAGACCTACTTGTCACATATGGATGTAATAGCTCGGTGATATAAGATGGCATTTGACTATGCAGAGCTCTAAAAGTCAGTACTAGAATTTTAAATTGGAGGTAGAAATGGATGGGGAGTCAGTGCAAGGAGGAGAGGATTGGGGTTATATGTGACCTCTTTGATGACCTCGTCAGCAGCCTCGCAGTCGCATTCTGAACCGTTTGTAAGCGGTCCAAAGAGGACTTGCTAAGGCTAAAAAATAGAGAGTTACAGTAATCCAAACGTGATGACACAAATGCATGAATGATCATCTGCATCTCCACCCGAGACACAATGCTGCACAGACGGGCAATATTGCGCAAATGGAAAAAGCAAGACTGTGCCAGGCGGGTAAAATACGCGTCAAAATTGAGGGAATGATCGAACGTAACACCCAAGTTCCTCACTGCTGAGCGAACAAAAGGGGCCAGAGAACCAAGATTCCCAACCACAGTGGGAACAAACTCGTCAGGGGCACAAACAAGGACCTCAGTTTTTGCTATATTTAAAGACAAATACTTGGCTGCCATCCAGTCACCAATAACCTCAACACAGCTCTGAAGAGCAAATACCCTAGAGACCGTTTGAGGAGTGAATGAAATATACAGCTGGATGTCATCCGCATAACAGTGGTAGGAGACATCTTTAAAACTGCTCAAGACATGACCAAGTGGGAGCAAATATAGAGCAAACAATATAGGTCCCAGAACAGAACCTTGAGGCACACCACAGGATAGCATGGCAGAGGAGGACATAAATTTACCAGCAGCAACAGCGAAAGTCCTGTGTGAAAGATAAGACAAAAACCAGTCCAGAGCAGACCCAGAAATGCCCACCCAAGTCCTTAGTCTCTCAACTAAAACTCCATGATCCACCGTGTCAAAAGCAGCAGAGAGATCCAAAAGGACAAGTACAGAATATTCACCTGCATCTCTGCGCATTAAAATATCATTTGAAACTCTGAGAAGGGCAGTTTCTGTAGAGTGCAAGTGACGGAACCCAGACTGGAATTTATCAAGAATATTATGTTCAGCTAAAAGCTCATTAAGCTGTTTGGCCACTTTCTCTAAGACTTTGGAAATAAAAGGCAACTTTGAAATTGGTCTAAAATTTTGAAGGAGTGAAGGATCAGCATTAGGCTTTTTTAAAAGAGGATGAATAACTGCCTGTTTAAAATACTGAGGGACATAACCGGAAAGCAGTGATCTGTTTATTATCAATAAGACAACCGGGCCAATAGAATGGAAGACCTTTTTAAAAAAGGAGGTGGGGACGATATCAAGTGGGCAGGAGGAAGGTTTCAATCTGTCCACCAGACCAGTGAGCTCTTTCAGTGATATAGGTTTAAAACTATCCAGAACTGATGGCCGGGTAAGATAGAGGACAGGAAAACAAAGAGAGGGATTAATATTTGCCCTGATATCACAAATTTTACTGATAAAAAAGGACAAAAAATTGTCACAGTCTTCATTTGACTGAATGATAGCAGCAGGAGATGCAGGTGTAACAATGTCTCTGATTGTGTCAAACAAAATTTTTGGATTCTGTCGGCTGCTAGAAATTAAAGTGGAAAAATAAGCAGCCCTCACATCTTTCACCATATTATTAAAAGAGATTAAAAGCTCCTTTAAATGAAGGAGGTGGACCTGGAGCTTTGTAGATTTCCACAACCGCTCCACTTTCCCACATGATCTCTTAACACTACGAATACTGTCATTCATCCAGGGGGAGGAGTTATTCAGAGGGGCGTGTCTGGTTTTAAAAGGAGCCACTGTCCAAAATTGAGACACAATGATGATTAAAAGAATTAACTAAAATATCAACATCATCTGAACTAAACAACTCATCAAGGTTAAAAGCAGCAGAAAATACATCTGCAGTAAAATGATTAAAAATGCGAGAGCAGATCACAGGAGGAGCAGACGGACAATCCAGATTAAGAGACAAATTAAAAAGAATACAAACATGATCAGAAATAAAAAAAATCCTCAGAATAAATAGACTCAATATTAAGACCCAGAGTAAAAACAAGATCTAAAACATGACCTTTGCTGTGTGTGGGGCCAGACACGTGTTGGATCAAATTGAAAGATTAAATCAGACTGATGAATTTAGCAGCAGATTTATCTGAAGTATCATCAACATGGAAATTAAAATCACCAACAATTAAAAGTCTGGACAGCTTGAGAGTTGTAGATAAAAAGTCACTAAACTCCTTGAGGAAGGAAGTGCATTGACCAGGTGGACGATATATTAAAACACAATAAAAAGGATTAGTTCTCCCAACTTTTAAAATCAGTGATTCAAAAGATGGAAACGATTCTGAGCTCACACGTCGACACACAAAGCTGCTCCTATAGACTGCAGCAAGTCCGCCACCACGTCCACACAAACGCAGCGAGCTGAAGAATCGGAAATTTTTGGGGACAGAGTTCAATGAGGGGGGCGTGTTCCATTTCCCTCTGCCAGGTTTCAGTTAGAAACAAAAATTCCAGGTCCTTGGAGCGAATATAATCATTCAAAATGAAAGTCTTGTTAGCAACGGAGCACGCATTTAACAGCGCCATCCTGAGAGGAGCTGCAGCTGGATTCTCCACAGCAGACTGCCGGGGGAAGGCACACAGGACCCGCTGAGACGAACCACTTCGCCTGCGGGTTTCACACGCCAGCGGGGGGGCCACCACAGCCACGGGAAAATCAGGAAACACCTGACGGAGACAGCAGGGCCGCCGGTGATGATCCAGCGAGGGAGATGGGCCGTACATCCACACGTCCGGAGAAAGCAAGTTGATCAAACGGGATCGACGACATTTTCCCACAACTCCGCGTTTCCAGAACAGCTTCAGCCTCACCTGCACACCGGCTCTTCTCCCCCGCCTTCGTCTGCGTCCGCGGGAGCTCCTGTAGCACTGACTGGTGCTAGCATCACCGGCTAACGGCACAAACGGAGGCCACCGAAAGAACTCATCACCAAAAGAAGATGAGAATGAAGCCCCATAGTTCTCCATAGAAGCTTGGATATTGAGCACAGCCTGACGGTCATACACACAGCGAGCAGCAAGACCATCGTAGACCAGCAGGATGACAATCAACAACACACACACAACAGGTACGCGGACAGCAGCGACGGCGAAGCCAAACACAGGCGCCATCTTGATCAACGTCCCACTGTGCTGCACTGTGCTGTGCTCTGATGCACTGTGCTGCACTATGCTGCGCTGTGACACACTGTGATGACACAGTGCTGCGCTGTGCTGACGCAGTGACTCGCAGTGGCACACAGTGTTTCTGAATTGTTGGTGCAATGTTCATGTGTAGTTCACAAAATTAATGTGTGCCAAAGATTTTGAACATTTCAACATTTTATTTGCGCACTTCCACACAGCTGTGCACAGTTTACACTGGTTTACAATGCAGATTGTGTACCAGTGTCAACGTACCTTAAGATGGAGGCTGCATGCGTTCCTATTAGGATGATGATCACTTCTTAAAAGGGATGTGCTGTCATGATGTCAGTATATAAAGATGTTGATCTGATAATAACTCAGTCACTCAGCATGGAGATCATCACAACCAATAAGGGAGGTGCCGAGCTTTGTCTGGATGGCAACATTTATCTGAAGAAGAGACGCTACAACAACTGGATCTGGTGGCAGTGCAATAAACAGAGAACAGCTGGGTGTCAGGGTGCACTCACAACAGATGACACTTTCAAAAACTATCAGGCTTTTGTGAACCACAACCATCCAGCAGGCAGGACAGTAGTGGAGGTCACTAAGCTACGCACAACCATTAAGGCAGTTGCAAAACAGTCATGAAGTCGGCAGATCCTTACACAAGCCTTCCTTGCTGCCAGTGATGAAGTCTGTGCAAACATTATCAAGATCCAGACCTGCAAGTGTGATTTTCAGCGTCAGTGCCATGGATGTCTACCCAAGGACCCAACAACACTTCAAGAGCTAGTCATCCTTGACGAGTGGACTAACACTGGTGAAGCAGACCCAGGGTCTTTCCTAATCAAAGACTGTGGCCCAAGGCAGCATCAATGCAGCTGAGGAGCAGCTACATCACCTGGGGCAGTCAGACAATTGGTACAGGGAGGGGAACTACTGCATGAGTCCAACTGTCTTCAAGCAGCTCTATCTGATACGTGCCCCTCTTGGGGAGTCTGTGCCTTCCTTTCCGGGAAGAGTACACAGATTTATCAAGAGCTGTTTCATGCAATTCTTGACAAGATGGGATCCATGCAGATCTACCCAGACCCTTGTGTTCTTGCCACTGACTTTGAGTTAGCTGACTTTGAGTTAGCTGTCCTGTCAATGTCCTTGGTGCTTGGACCTCAAGTGACAACACAGGGGTGCTTCTACCACCTATCCCAAAGTACATTGAGGAAGATCTAGGCCCTGGGGAACACAGAACTTTACCGCTCCGTTGATGATGACAAGCACTTTTGTGGGATGCTTGATGGGCTGGCGTTCCTTCCAGAAGACAAGGTACAGAATGCCACGGCTTATCTGAGGAAGCACACACCAGATTGACTACTTCAATTCAGTGTGCGTATGCGGAACCTTGCGGCATGTTCAGGAAGGACCAGTACAGCCTGTCCACCACCAATGCATGTCTAGAACATTCCACCAAGGTTCGGCATGCCCATCTGGAATGTGCACCAGGTCACCCTGGAGGGACGAGATAGTACAAACAATGTATGCAAGGGCTGGAATACTGTTTCTGCCATCTTATTGGGCACAACCAACCCTCATTCTGGGCTCTGCAAGGATTATGCCTTAGTCAGCACACAACTACTACAACACACTAGAGGGCAGGTAATCAAGAAGCAAAAGCAATGATCCCATGTTGAGCTTCAGAAGCACCTCCAGACCTTCTGCCAGGATGTCTGATGCTGAGCGTAGGCCTACTGCTGACTTCCTCACAGCAGTGGGGCGCTGCAGCCGACTAGAATGCATTTGTTTGGTTTCATGTGATATCTGGAATTTATGATATTTGACATGTATAATATCATGTGATAAGTCTAATGTGATATGAAAATGATGGAGTATAATACACAAAATAAAAATTTTGTGATGTGAGCTTTTGTCTTTTTTCAGTAAGCATGTGAGTTTATGTCTTGTGAGCTTTTGTCTGTGCACGTATGGTCACATTAGCTACAAGCGACAGCAAGCGACAGCAAGCGACAACTTTCCATTAAGAGTGGGGGGAGACAACAGTTCCTCTGCCGCCAGTGAGGCGGGGCCAAAATATACCAGCAAATGCTGAGTGACAATCCAACAACATAATCCAACATGGTGGAATATGATCTGAAACAGCTGTATTTACATATAAATCTAATCTGTTTCTCATATATTTTGTAAAGGTTAGCTTGGAAAAAAACACCTTACTCTCCAAATGCCATTTTGTAAGCACACAGCACCTCTGAAGTGATCTACATGACATCTTATGGAGATGTTAGCATGTCCGCCCTGTGAACCGGCATCCATTGACAAAGCTAACTGCTTGTCGCAGCCAGTCTTAGCTAATAGAGTTAGCTCCTGCTAGCGGAAAAATATTTCTAATTTACTTCTGTTTCTTATTTAGCAATCTATTTGCACTGAAAAAGGAGATGTTGTATGTTTTGTTTGGATGTGCTGTTTTCTGCTTATTCCAGGTGAGCACAGCCTTTAAAGTACTGGCAGTGGTGTCATGTTCCTAATCTGAAGTACCACAGCTACACCACAGTCATATCATTCTGTACTTTCCCAGAGAACAGTGCTTCCAAACATTCCACATATTCACCTTAAGGAGCTGCACGTGGTGCTCCACAGCCTGGTCATCGCCCTGGGAGGCCGCGGACGCAGGCAGACCTGCCGTCTGGACCGTCAGCGTGGAGTCCAGGGGGACGGTGTGCAGCGGTGACTTGCTCTTGCTGGTTGTAGTCGAAAGGGGAAAAGTGGAGTGAAAGCCCAGTTTGAGTCTGTTTGACAGCGGCTGGGAGATGGACGGGGGCCAGTGGCAAATCTCCGGGTCAGCAAAGGAAGAGGCAGGTAAGTGGGACAGTTTGGAAACGATGGCAGGAATGTTACTGCCGATCCTCATGTCTATGGCTGCGCTCGGAGCTGCAGCGGCTTTGCCTCCTGTAAGTCCTGCTGCATTGGACATCACCTCCTGTGCTCCAGTCATCTGTCTGTGTAGCGGAGCCAGCCTGCTGCCGCCACACTGCTCCACCGGGGGCTCGTCCACGTCCACATCCACGTCCACCGATCTCACCGCCTCTGCTTCAATGCTGCTGAAAATCCTCCTGGGCTCTCTTGACTTCCTCTTGAACTTCTTGTTGCCTCCTGGCATCGTTATCAGCGCCGGAGTCGTGTTCTTAATCAATCCATTCCAAGGATGACTCATAATATGAGGGTTCTTCATTTTTGAACACTTATCGGAACAACTTCACCAGAAATAACATTGAAACTTGTTGAAAATCAGCTGCACTCAACAACACAACAGAGAAACAATCCACTTTTCAGATGATCTGGTCGAACAAATCATGAAACCCAAGAGAATGAAATCACTGCTGTTATTTAGTCCTGGCTGCTATGCTTCTTTCAGAAGTTAGTTTCTGAATAATTCTGCACACAAATCAACCAACAGTTGGCTGAAAACAGAGTCTGGAGGTTCTTTTCAGACTGAAACTGAAATGAAAGAAAAGTGTCAGAGCCAAAGCTCAGTGAGGATCACACAGACTGTGTGGCTCCAGTCTGTCTGCAGCAGCCTCACATTAGGAACACGTGCACGGACCGGGCCGCTGGAGCGCGCCTGGGGTCTGTACGCAGGCGCGTGCGCAGCCTGTGGCTGTGAGAGTGGCTCCAGTCTGTCTGCATAGCAGCACTGTGAATAACACACACACACACACACGGAGCACAGCTGCTGCACAAACGCACTGTGCACGGACGAGCTCTGCAGCTCAGACAATCTGAAAAATACAGAAATCAAAAGGGGTCCAGCAGCAGTCAAAGCAGAAAACTCCAAAGATTAAAAAAAAGGACACAAACTGCTCCAGAGCTCAGCAACAGGACCAGCAACTTCTCCCTCAATGCAGCAACGAGAACAGCTGCGAAATGAAAAGTCCTGCCACAACATTAAACCATGAGACAACCAACTGCTCCACCTCCACACACCTCAGCTCCTCCTTCTCAATTCCTCTGCTCTTCTTCCTTACACCTTATGTTCCTACTTTTTACCCTCTCTGTTTCTCTTCCTTAGCTCCTCTGCTCCTCCTCCTTACTCCCTCTGCTCCTCTTCTTTACCCCCTCTGTTCGTCCTTACTCCATCTGTTCCTCCTCCTTACTCCATCTGCTCCTCTTCCTTACTCCATCTGTTCCTCCTCCTTACTCCATCTGCTCCTCTTCGTTACCCCCCTCTGTTCGCCCTCCTTACTCCATTTGTTCCCCCTCCTTACCCCCTCTGCTCCTCCTCTTTACCCTTCTGTTCCCCTTACTTAGCTGCTATGCTTCTCCTCCTTACTCCCCCTGCTCCTCTTCCTTACCCCCTCTCTTTGTCCTCCTTATGTTCCTCCTCCTTACTCCCCCTGCTCCTCTTCCTTACCCCCTCTCTTTGTCCTCCTTATGTTCCTCCTCCTTACTCCCTCTGTTTCTCTTCCTTACTCTCTCGCTTCCTCCTGCTTACCCCCTCTGTTCAACCTCCTTACTCCCTCTGCTCTTCCTCTTTAATCCCTCTGCTCTTCCTCCTTACTCACTCTGTTCCTCCTCCTTGCTGCCTTTGTTCCTCTTCCTTACTCCCTCTGTTCCTCTTCCTTGCTGCCTTTGTTCCTCCCCCTTACCCCCTCTGCTCATCTTCCTTACTCCCTCTGTTCGTCCTCCTTACATCCTCTGTTCCTCTTCCTTCGCCCCTCTGTTCCTCCTCCTTACTCCCACTGCTCCTGCTTTTTACTCTCTCTGTTCCTCTTCCTTACCAACTCTGTTCCTCCTCCTTACTCCCTCCACTCCTCTTCCTTACCACCTCTGTTCGGCCTCCTTACTCCCTCTGTTCCTCCTCCTTACTCCCTCTGTTCCTGTTCCTTCCTCCCTCTGTTCCTCTTCCTCACTCCCTCTGTTTCTCTTCCTTCCTCCCTCTGTTCCTCTTCCTTACTCCCTCTGTTCCTCTTCCTTACTCCCTTCTGTTCCTCTTTCCTCCCTCTGCTCCTCTTCCTTACTCCGTCTGTTCCTCTTCCTTACTCCCTCACTTCCTCCTCCTTACTCCCTCTGCTCTTCCTCTTTAATCCCTCTGCTGTTCCTCCTTACTCCCTCTGCTCCTCCTTTTTACCATCTCTGTTCCTCCTCCTTACTCCCTCCACTCCTCTTCCTTACCCCCTCTGTTCATCCTCCTTACTCCCTCGCTTCCTCCTCCTTACCCCTCTGTTCCTCCTCCTTAATCCCTCTGCTCTTCCTCTTTAATCCCTCTGCTGTTCCTCCTTACTCACTCTGTTCCTCCTCCTTACTGCCTTTGTTCCTCCCCCTACCCCGTCTGCTCCTCTTCCTTACTCCCTCTGTTCGTCCTCCTTACATCTTCTGTGCCTCTTCCTTAGCCCCTCTGTTCCTCCTCCTTACTCCCTCTGCTCCTCCTTTTTACCCTCTCTGTTCCTCTTCCTTACCCCTCTGTTCCTCCTCCTTACTCCCTCCACTCCTCTTCCTTACCCCCTCTGTTCATCCTCCATACATCCTATGTGCCTCTTCCTTAGCCCCTCTGTTCCTCCTCATTACTCCCTCTGCTCCTCCTTTATACCCTCTCTTCCTCTTCCTTACTCCCTCTCTTCCTCCTCCTTACTCCCTCTGCTCCTCTTCTTTATCCCCTCTGTTCGTCCTTACGCCATCTGTTTCTCCATCTTGTCCTCTTCGTTACCCCCTCTGTTGGTCCTCCTTACTCCATTTGTTCCTCTTGCTTACTCCCTCTGTTCCTCTTCCTTACTTCCTCGCTTCCTCCTCCTTACCCCCTCTGTTCCTCCTCTTTACCCCTCTGTTCCCATTACTTAGCTGCTCTGCTCCTCCTCCTTACTCCCCCTGCTCCTCTTCCTTACCCCCTCTCTTTGTGCTCCTTATTTTCTACCTCCTTACTCCCTCTGTTCCTCTTCCTTACTCCCTCACTTCCTCCTCCTTACCCCCCTCTGTTCCTCCTCCTTACTCCCTCTGCTCTTCCTCTTTAATCCCTCTGCTCTTCCTCCTTACTCACTGTTCCTCCTCCTTGCTGCCTTTGTTCCTCCCCCTTACCCCCTCTGCTCATCTTCCTTACTCCCTCTGTTCCTCTTCCTTACTCCCTCTCTTCCTCCTCCTTACTCCCTCTGCTCCTCTTCTTTATCCCCTCTGTTCGTCCTTACGCCATCTGTCCTCTTCGTTACCCCCCTCTGTTGGTCCTCCTTACTCCATTTGTTCCTCTTGCTTACTCTCTCTGTTCCTCTTCCTCACTCTCTCTGTTTCTCTTCCTTCCTCCCTCTGTTCCTCTTCCTTCCTCCCTCTGTTCATCCTCCTTACATCCTCTGTTCCTCTTCCTTAGCCCCTCTGTTCCTCCTCCTTACTCCCTCTGCTCCTCCTTTTAACCCTCTCTGTTCCTCTTCCTTACCCTCTCTGTTCCTCTTCCTTACTTCCCTCTGATACTCTTCCTTACCCCCTCTGTTCCTCCTCCTTACTCCCTCTGCTCTTCCTCTTAAATATCTCTGCTCCTCCTCCTTACTCAATCTGTTCCTTCTCCTTACACCCTCTGCTCCTCCTCCTTACTCCCTCTGCTCCTCTTCCTTACTCCCACTGTTCCTCCTCCTTACTCCCTCTTATCCTCTTCCTTACCCCTCTGTTCCTCTTCCTTACTCCCTCTGTTTGTCCTCCTTGCTCCATCTATTCCTCTTCCTTAACCCCTCTTTTCCTCCTCCTTACTCCCTCTGCTCCTTCTCCTTACCCCTCTGCTCCTCCTCCTTTGTCCCTTTGTTCCTCCTCCTTACTCCCATTGTTCCTCCTCCTTACTCCCTCTTATCCTCTTCCTTACCCCTCTGTTCCTCCTCCTTACTCCATTTGTTCTTCCTCTTTAATCCCTCTGCTGCTCCTCCTTACTCACTCTGTTCCTCCCCCCTATCCCCTCTGCTCCTCTTCCTTACTCCCTCTGTTCCTCCTCCTTACGTCCTCTGTTCCTCTTCCTTACGCCCTCTGTTCCTCCTCTTTACCCCTTCTGTTCCTCCTCCTTACTGCCTTTGTTCCTCCCCCCTACCCCTCTGCTCCTCCTCCTTACTCCATCTGCTCCTCTTCCTTACTCCATCTGTTCCTCCTCCTTACTCCATCTGCTCCTCTTCGTTACCCCCCTCTGTTCGCCCTCCTTACTCCATTTGTTCCCCCTCCTTACCCCCTCTGCTCCTCCTCTTTACCCTTCTGTTCCCCTTACTTAGCTGCTATGCTTCTCCTCCTTACTCCCCCTGCTCCTCTTCCTTACCCCCTCTCTTTGTCCTCCTTATGTTCCTCCTCCTTACTCCCCCTGCTCCTCTTCCTTACCCCCTCTCTTTGTCCTCCTTATGTTCCTCCTCCTTACTCCCTCTGTTTCTCTTCCTTACTCTCTCGCTTCCTCCTGCTTACCCCCTCTGTTCAACCTCCTTACTCCCTCTGCTCTTCCTCTTTAATCCCTCTGCTCTTCCTCCTTACTCACTCTGTTCCTCCTCCTTGCTGCCTTTGTTCCTCTTCCTTACTCCCTCTGTTCCTCTTCCTTGCTGCCTTTGTTCCTCCCCCTTACCCCCTCTGCTCATCTTCCTTACTCCCTCTGTTCGTCCTCCTTACATCCTCTGTTCCTCTTCCTTCGCCCCTCTGTTCCTCCTCCTTACTCCCACTGCTCCTGCTTTTTACTCTCTCTGTTCCTCTTCCTTACCAACTCTGTTCCTCCTCCTTACTCCCTCCACTCCTCTTCCTTACCACCTCTGTTCGGCCTCCTTACTCCCTCTGTTCCTCCTCCTTACTCCCTCTGTTCCTGTTCCTTCCTCCCTCTGTTCCTCTTCCTCACTCCCTCTGTTTCTCTTCCTTCCTCCCTCTGTTCCTCTTCCTTACTCCCTCTGTTCCTCTTCCTTACTCCCTTCTGTTCCTCTTTCCTCCCTCTGCTCCTCTTCCTTACTCCGTCTGTTCCTCTTCCTTACTCCCTCACTTCCTCCTCCTTACTCCCTCTGCTCTTCCTCTTTAATCCCTCTGCTGTTCCTCCTTACTCCCTCTGCTCCTCCTTTTTACCATCTCTGTTCCTCCTCCTTACTCCCTCCACTCCTCTTCCTTACCCCCTCTGTTCATCCTCCTTACTCCCTCGCTTCCTCCTCCTTACCCCTCTGTTCCTCCTCCTTAATCCCTCTGCTCTTCCTCTTTAATCCCTCTGCTGTTCCTCCTTACTCACTCTGTTCCTCCTCCTTACTGCCTTTGTTCCTCCCCCTACCCCGTCTGCTCCTCTTCCTTACTCCCTCTGTTCGTCCTCCTTACATCTTCTGTGCCTCTTCCTTAGCCCCTCTGTTCCTCCTCCTTACTCCCTCTGCTCCTCCTTTTTACCCTCTCTGTTCCTCTTCCTTACCCCTCTGTTCCTCCTCCTTACTCCCTCCACTCCTCTTCCTTACCCCCTCTGTTCATCCTCCATACATCCTATGTGCCTCTTCCTTAGCCCCTCTGTTCCTCCTCATTACTCCCTCTGCTCCTCCTTTATACCCTCTCTTCCTCTTCCTTACTCCCTCTCTTCCTCCTCCTTACTCCCTCTGCTCCTCTTCTTTATCCCCTCTGTTCGTCCTTACGCCATCTGTTTCTCCATCTTGTCCTCTTCGTTACCCCCTCTGTTGGTCCTCCTTACTCCATTTGTTCCTCTTGCTTACTCTCTCTGTTCCTCTTCCTTACTTCCTCGCTTCCTCCTCCTTACCCCCTCTGTTCCTCCTCTTTACCCCTCTGTTCCCATTACTTAGCTGCTCTGCTCCTCCTCCTTACTCCCCCTGCTTCCTCTTCCTTACCCCCTCTCTTTGTGCTCCTTATTTTCTACCTCCTTACTCCCTCTGTTCCTCTTCCTTACTCCCTCACTTCCTCCTCCTTACCCCCTCTGTTCCTCCTCCTTACTCCCTCTGCTCTTCCTCTTTAATCCCTCTGCTCTTCCTCCTTACTCACTGTTCCTCCTCCTTGCTGCCTTTGTTCCTCCCCCTTACCCCCTCTGCTCATCTTCCTTACTCCCTCTGTTCCTCTTCCTTACTCCCTCTCTTCCTCCTCCTTACTCCCTCTGCTCCTCTTCTTTATCCCCTCTGTTCGTCCTTACGCCATCTGTTCCTCTTCGTTACCCCCCTCTGTTGGTCCTCCTTACTCCATTTGTTCCTCTTGCTTACTCTCTCTGTTCCTCTTCCTCACTCTCTCTGTTTCTCTTCCTTCCTCCCTCTGTTCCTCTTCCTTCCTCCCTCTGTTCATCCTCCTTACATCCTCTGTTCCTCTTCCTTAGCCCCTCTGTTCCTCCTCCTTACTCCCTCTGCTCCTCCTTTTAACCCTCTCTGTTCCTCTTCCTTACCCTCTCTGTTCCTCTTCCTTACTTCCCTCTGATACTCTTCCTTACTCCCCTCTGTTCCTCCTCCTTACTCCCTCTGCTCTTCCTCTTAAATATCTCTGCTCCTCCTCCTTACTCAATCTGTTCCTTCTCCTTACACCCTCTGCTCCTCCTCCTTACTCCCTCTGCTCCTCTTCCTTACTCCCACTGTTCCTCCTCCTTACTCCCTCTTATCCTCTTCCTTACCCCTCTGTTCCTCTTCCTTACTCCCTCTGTTTGTCCTCCTTGCTCCATCTATTCCTCTTCCTTAACCCCTCTTTTCCTCCTCCTTACTCCCTCTGCTCCTTCTCCTTACCCCTCTGCTCTTCCTCCTTTGTCCCTTTGTTCCTCCTCCTTACTCCCATTGTTCCTCCTCCTTACTCCCTCTTATCCTCTTCCTTACCCCTCTGTTCCTCCTCCTTACTCCATTTGTTCTTCCTCTTTAATCCCTCTGCTGCTCCTCCTTACTCACTCTGTTCCTCCCCCCTATCCCCTCTGCTCCTCTTCCTTACTCCCTCTGTTCCTCCTCCTTACGTCCTCTGTTCCTCTTCCTTACGCCCTCTGTTCCTCCTCTTTACCCCTTCTGTTCCTCCTCCTTACTGCCTTTGTTCCTCCCCCCTACCCCTCTGCTCCTCTTCCTTACTCCCTCTGTTTGTCCTCCTTACATCCTCTGTGCCTGTTCCTTAGCCTCTCTGTTCCTCCTCCTTACTCCCTCTGCTTCTCCTTTTTACCAACTCTGTTCCTCTTCCTGACTCCCTCTGTACATCCTCCTGACTCCCTCTGTTCCTCCTCCTGACTCCCTCTGTTCCTCTTCCTTACTCCCTCTGTTCCTCTTCCTTACTCCCTCTGCTCCTCTTCTTTACCCCCTCTGTTCATCCTTACGCCAACTGTTCCTCCTCCTTACTCCATCTGCTCCTCTTCCTTGCCCCCTCTGTTCGTCCTCCTTACTCCATTTGTTCCTCTTCCTTACTCCCTCGCTTCCTCCTCCTTACCCCCTCTGCTTCTCCTCTTTACCGCTCTGTTCCCCTTACTTAGCTGCTCTGCTCCTCCTCCTTACTCCCCCTGCTCCTCTTCCTTACCCCCTCTCTTTGTCCTCCTTATGTTCCTCCTCCTTACCCCCTCTGTTCCTCCTCCTTACTCCCTCTGCTCTTCCTCTTTAATCCCTCTGCTCATCTTCCTTACCCCCTCTGTTCCTCCTCCTTACTCCCTCTGCTCTTCCTCTTTAATCCCTCTGCTCATCTTCCTTACTCCCTCTGTTCCTCCTCCTTACGTTCTCTGTTCCTCTTCCTTACTCCCTCTGCTCCTCCTCTTTACCCGTCTGTTCCCCTTCCTTAGCTCCTCTGATTCTCCTCCTTACTCCCCCTGCTCCTCTTCCTTACCCCCTCTGTTCGTCCTCCTTACTCCAACTGTTCCTCCTCCTTACTCCCTCTGCTCTTCCTCTTTAATCCCTCTGCTGTTCCTCCTTACTCACTCTGTTCCTCCTCCTTACTGCCTTTGTTCCTCCCCCCTACCCCTCTGCTCCTCTTTGTTACTCCCTCTGTTTGTCCTCCTTACATCCTCTGTGCCTCTTCCTTAGCCCCTCTGTTCCTCCTCCTTACCCCCTCTGCTCCTCCTCTTTACCCCTCTGTTCCCCTTACTTAGCTGCTCTGCTCCTCCTCCTTACTCCCCCTGCTCCTCTTCCTTACCCCCTCTCTTTGTCCTCCTTATGTTCCTCCTCCTTACTCCCTTTGTTCCTCTTCCTTACTCCCTCGCTTCCTCCTCCTTACCCCCTCTGTTCCTCCTCCTTACTCCCTCTGCTCTTCCTCTTTAATCCTTCTGCTCATCTTCCTTACTCCCTCTGTTCGTCCTCCTTACATCCTCTGTTCCTCTTCCTTCGCCCCTCTGTTCCTCCTCCTTACTCCCTCTGCTCCTCCTTTTTACTCTCTCTGTTCCTCTTCCTTACCCCCTCTGTTCCTCCTCCTTACTCCCTCTGCTCCTCCTTTTTACTCTCTCTGTTCCTCTTCCTTACCCCCTTTGTTCGTCCTCCTTACTCCCTCCACTCCTCCTCCTTACTCCCTCTGTTCCTCCTCCTTACCCCATCTGTTCCTCTTCCTTACCCCCTCTGTTCCTCCTCCTTACTCCCTCTGTTCCTCCTCCTTACCCCATCTGTTCCTCCTCCTTATCCCATCTGTTCCTCCTCCTTACCCCCTCTGTTCCTCCTCCTTACTCCCTCTGTTCCTCCTCCTTACTCCCTCTGTTTCTCTTCCTTCCTCCCTCTGTTCCTCTTCCTTACCCCCTCTGTTCCTCCTCCTTACTCCCTCTGCTCTTCTTCCTTACTCCCTCTGTTTCTCTTCCTTCCTCCCTCTGTTCCTCTTCCTTACTCCCTCTGCTCTTCTTCCTTCCTCCCTCTGTTCCTCCTCCTTACTCCCTCTGTTCCTCTTCCTTCCTCCCTCTGTTTCTCTTCCTTCCTCCCCCTGTTTCTCTTCCTTACTCCCTCTGTTCCTCTTCCTTCCTCCCTCTGTTCCTCTTCCTTACCCCCTCTGTTCCTCCTCCTTACTCCCTCTGTTCCTCCTCCTTACCCCCTCTGTTCCTCTTCCTTCCTCCCTCTGTTCCTCTTCCTTAATCCCTTTGTTTCTCTTACTTCCTCCCTCTGTTCCTCTTCCTTCCTCCCTCTGTTCCTCTTCCTTACCCCCTCTGTTCCTCCTCCTTACTCCCTCTGCACTTCTTCCTTACTCCCTCTGCTCCTCTTCCTTACTCCCGCTGTTCCTCCTCCTTACTCCCTCTTATCCTCTTCCTTACCTCTCTGTTCCTCCTCCTTGCTCCCTCTGCTCCTCTTCTTTACTCCCTCTGTTTGTCCTCCTTGCTCCATCTGTTCCTCTTCCTTAACCCCTCTTTTCCTCCTCCTTACTCCCTCTGCTCCTTCTCCTTACACCCTCTGCTCCTCCTCCTTTGTCCCTTTGTTCCTCCTCCTTACCCCCTTTGTTCCTCTTCCTTACAACATCTGTTCCTCTTTCTCACTCCCTCTGCTCCTGCTCCTCCTTCTTACTCCCTCTGCTTTTCCTCTTTAATCCCTCTGCTCCTCCTCCTTACACAGTCTGTTCCTCCCCCTTACCCCCTCTGCTCAGCAAATCAAGAACAGGTGTGCATGGAAAGCACAAGAACTAGGGCGTGGCAAGAGAGAGATAGAAACACCCATCACCAAGAACCAAGAGACAAACAAGAGAGATACATAGCAACAGTCAGACCCAAGAAGAAAACCCCTGAATAAACACACAGAAAACCAATGTATCAATGAAAATAATAAAACAGACCAGATAAAATAAAACAAACAAGCAAAACCTCAAAACCTGACATAAAGATTTTATGTGAGTGAAATTACCAGGAGTTATCAGCATGTACAATTGAGTATCATCAGCAAAGCAAAGAAAGGCAATCCTAAAATGCTGCAGTATATGCCCAAGGGGTGTTACATAAAGGGAGAAAAGCAGAGGGCCTAAAACAAATCCTTGTGGAACCCCAAATGTCATGTAACTAAGATTAGAGGTAGTGTTATTGTATGAAACACAGTGAGAACGACTGGACAGATATGATATCAACATGCAAGGGCACATCCAATAATCCCCCCAAACATTCTCCAGCCTATCAAGTAAAATATGATGATCCACAGTATCAAACGCAACACAAAGATCTAACAGCATCAAAATGTGGTTGTCCATGAATAAGTGTTGCCACTGTGTCGATCAAGAACTTTGAGTTATGCTTGTTTTTTGTTTTATCAAATCAGAGTAATAGGTACGCTTTGTAGCCAGTAGTGCATGCTTATAGTCTAAGATAGCATCACGACACACAAGGTGGAATACTTATTTTGAACTACGCCATTTCCATTCTAGACCTTTCCGTTCAATGATTACTTGCGTGACCTCAAGCTTGAGGTGACGCAAGTAATCATTGAACCAAGGTGACTGTGTTTTGGGAGGGCATGATTTTAATAAACATGGCGCAATCATGTCGAGTGTAGTTTAGATCGCTGAGTTTAAACTATCCACAAGACTGTCTACTGACTGGGCATTTTCCAAACGTGAAGCTGAGATATCAAATCAAATCAAATCAATTTTATTTATATAGCGCCAAATCACAACAAACAGTTGCCCCAAGGCGCTTTATATTGTAAGGCAAGGCCATACAATAATTACAGAAAAACCCCAACGGTCAAAACGACCCCCTATGAGCAAGTGGTGCATACAGAGCAAAAAGAGAAAGAATCACTCAGTGCATCATGGGAACCCCCCAGCAGTCTAAGTCTACAGCAGCATAACTAAGGGATGGTTCAGGGTCACCTGATCCAGCCCTAACTATAAGCTTTAGCAAAAAGGAAAGTTTTAAGCCTAATCTTAAAAGTAGAGAGGGTGTCTGTCTCCCTGATCTGAATTGGGAGCTGGTTCCACAGGAGAGGAGCCTGAAAGCTGAAGGCTCTGCCTCCCATTCTACTCTTACAAACCCTAGGAACTTCAAGTAAGCCTGCAGTCTGAGAGCAAGCACTCTATTGGGGTGATATGGTACTATGAGGTCCCTAAGATAAGATGGGACCTGATTATTCAAAACCTTATAAGTAAGAAGAAGAATTTTAAATTCTATTCTAGAATTAACAGGAAGCCAATGAAGAGAAGCCAATATGGGTGAAATATGCTCTCTCCTTCTAGTCCCCGTCAGTACTCTAGCTGCAGCATTTTGAATTAACTGAAGGCTTTTCAGGGAACTTTTAGGACAACCTGATAATAATGAATTACAATAGTCCAGCCTAGAAGAAATAAATGCATGAAGTACTTTTTCAGCATCACTCTGAGACAAGACCTTTCTAATTTTAGAGATATTGCGCAAATGCAAAAAAGCAGTCCTACATATTTGCTTAATATGCGCATTGAAGGACATATCCTGATCAAAAATGACTCCAAGATTTCTCACAGTATTACTAGAGGTCAGGGTAATGCCATCCAGAGTAAGGATCTGGTTAGACACCATGTTTCTAAGATTTGTGGGGCCAAGTACAATAACTTCAGTTTTATCTGAGTTTAAAAGCAGGAAATTAGAGGTCATCCATGTCTTTATGTCTGTAAGACATTCTTGCAGTTTAACTAATTGGTGTGTGTCCTCTGGCTTCATGGATAGATAAAGCTGGGTATCATCTGCGTAACAATGAAAATTTAAGCAATGCTTTCTCATAATACTGCCTAAGGGAAGCATGTATAAAGTGAATAAAATTGGTCCTAGCACAGAACCTTGAGGAACTCCATAATTAACCTTAGTCTGTGAAGAAGATTCCCCATTTACATGGCAAAGCTTCTGGGGAAAACCTGGTCTTGTTAGGAGAGACGGCATCCATCCCACTTTGGATGGAGCAGCTCTCATTTCTAGAAATCTGGCCAATTTTCTTAAATCCTCCAAACCGTGACTATCCAGGGTTGGGACCAGGAAGCAGAGTTGTAGTCTTACACACCTCTCTGCAGCTTCTCTCCCCCTGCCATCCCCTCATTACCCCATCCCCGTAGAGACGGTGCCTGCTCCCAGACTACCAATAACCAGCAAAAATCTATTTAAGCATAAAAATTCAAAAAGAAAAAATAATATAGCACCTTCAACTGCACCACAGACTAAAACAGTTAAATGTGGTCTATTAAACATTAGGTCTCTCTCTTCTAAGTCCCTGTTGGTAAATGATATAATAATTGATCAACATATTGATTTATTCTGCCTTACAGAAACCTGGTTACAGCAGGATGAATATGTTAGTTTAAATGAGTCAACACCCCCGAGTCACACTAACTGTCAGAATGGTCGTAGCACGGGCCGGGGCGGAGGATTAGCAGCAATCTTCCATTCCAGCTTATTAATTAATCAAAAACCCAGACAGAGCTTTAATTCATTTGAAAGCTTGACTCTTAGTCTTGTCCATCCAAATTGGAAGTCCCAAAAACCAGTTTTATTTGTTATTATCTATCGTCCACCTGGTCGTTACTGTGAGTTTCTCTGTGAATTTTCAGACCTTTTGTCTGACTTAGTGCTTAGCTCAGATAAGATAATTATAGTGGGCGATTTTAACATCCACACAGATGCTGAGAATGACAGCCTCAACACTGCATTTAATCTATTATTAGACTCTATTGGCTTTGCTCAAAAAGTAAATGAGTCCACCCACCACTTTAATCATATCTTAGATCTTGTTCTGACTTATGGTATGGAAATAGAAGACTTAACAGTATTCCCTGAAAACTCCCTTCTGTCTGATCATTTCTTAATAACATTTACATTTACTCTGATGGACTACCCAGCAGTGGGGAATAAGTTTCATTACACTAGAAGTCTTTCAGAAAGCGCTGTAACTAGGTTTAAGGATATGATTCCTTCTTTATGTTCTCTAATGCCATATACCAACACAGTGCAGAGTAGCTACCTAAACTCTGTAAGTGAGATAGAGTATCTCGTCAATAGTTTTACATCCTCATTGAAGACAACTTTGGATGCTGTATCTCCTCTAAAAAAGAGAGCTTTAAATCAGAAGTGCCTGACTCCGTGGTATAACTCACAAACTCGTAGCTTAAAGCAGATAACCCGTAAGTTGGAGAGGAAATGGCGTCTCACTAATTTAGAAGATCTTCACTTAGCCTGGAAAAAGAGTCTGTTGCTCTATAAAAAAGCCCTCCGTAAAGCTAGGACATCTTTCTACTCATCACTAATTGAAGAAAATAAGAACAACCCCAGGTTTCTTTTCAGCACTGTAGCCAGGCTGACAAAGAGTCAGAGCTCTATTGAGCTGAGTATTCCATTAACTTTAACTAGTAATGACTTCATGACTTTCTTTGCTAACAAAATTTTAACTATTAGAGAAAAAATTACTCATAACCATCCCAAAGACGTATCGTTATCTTTGGCTGCTTTCAGTGATGCCGGTATTTGGTTAGACTCTTTCTCTCCGATTGTTCTGTCTGAGTTATTTTCATTAGTTACTTCATCCAAACCATCAACATGTTTATTAGACCCCATTCCTACCAGGCTGCTCAAGGAAGCCCTACCATTATTTAATGCTTCGATCTTAAATATGATCAATCTATCTTTGTTAGTTGGCTATGTACCACAGGCTTTTAAGGTGGCAGTAATTAAACCATTACTTAAAAAGCCATCACTTGACCCAGCTATCTTAGCTAATTATAGGCCAATCTCCAACCTTCCTTTTCTCTCAAAAATTCTTGAAAGGGTAGTTATAAAACAGCTAACTGATCATCTGCAGAGGAATGGTCTATTTGAAGAGTTTCAGTCAGGTTTTAGAATTCATCATAGTACAGAAACAGCATTAGTGAAGGTTACAAATGATCTTCTTATGGCCTCGGACAGTGGACTCATCTCTGTGCTTGTTCTGTTAGACCTCAGTGCTGCTTTTGATACTGTTGACCATAAAATTTTATTACAGAGATTAGAGCATGCCATAGGTATTAAAGGCACTGCGCTGCGGTGGTTTGAATCATATTTGTCTAATAGATTACAATTTGTTCATGTAAATGGGGAATCTTCTTCACAGACTAAAGTTAATTATGGAGTTCCACAAGGTTCTGTGCTAGGACCAATTTTATTCACTTTATACATGCTTTCCTTAGGCAGTATTATTAGACGGTATTGCTTAAATTTTCATTGTTACGCAGATGATACCCAGCTTTATCTATCCATGAAGCCAGAGGACACACACCAATTAGCTAAACTGCAGGATTGTCTTACAGACATAAAGACATGGATGACCTCTAATTTCCTGCTTTTAAACTCAGATAAAACTGAAGTTATTGTACTTGGCCCCACAAATCTTAGAAACATGGTGTCTAACCAGATCCTTACTCTGGATGGCATTACCCTGACCTCTAGTAATACTGTGAGAAATCTTGGAGTCATTTTTGATCAGGATATGTCATTCAAAGCGCATATTAAACAAATATGTAGGACTGCTTTTTTGCATTTACGCAATATCTCTAAAATCAGAAAGGTCTTGTCTCAGAGTGATGCTGAAAAACTAATTCATGCATTTATTTCCTCTAGGCTGGACTATTGTAATTCATTATTATCAGGTTGTCCTAAAAGTTCCCTAAAAAGCCTTCAGTTAATTCAAAATGCTGCAGCTAGAGTACTGACGGGGACTAGAAGGAGAGAGCATATCTCACCCATATTGGCCTTTCTTCATTGGCTTCCTGTTAATTCTAGAATAGAATTTAAAATTCTTCTTCTTACTTATAAGGTTTTGAATAATCAGGTCCCATCTTATCTTAGGGACCTCGTAGTACCATATCACCCCAATAGAGCGCTTCGCTCTCAGACTGCAGGCTTACTTGTAGTTCCTAGGGTTTGTAAGAGTAGAATGGGAGGCAGAGCCTTTAGCTTTCAGGCTCCTCTCCTGTGGAACCAGCTCCCAATTCAGATCAGGGAGACAGACACCCTCTCTACTTTTAAGATTAGGCTTAAAACTTTCCTTTTTGCTAAAGCTTATAGTTAGGGCTGGATCAGGTGACCCTGAACCATCCCTTAGTTATGCTGCTATAGACGTAGACTGCTGGGGGGTTCCCATGATGCACTGTTTCTTTCTCTTTTTGCTCTGTATGCACCACTCTGCATTTAATCATTAGTGATCGATCTCTGCCCCCCTCCACAGCATGTCTTTTTCCTGGTTCTCTCCCTCAGCCCCAACCAGTCCCAGCAGAAGACTGCCCCTCCCTGAGCCTGGTTCTGCTGGAGGTTTCTTCCTGTTAAAAGGGAGTTTTTCCTTCCCACTGTAGCCAAGTGCTTGCTCACAGGGGGTCGTTTTGACCGTTGGGGTTTTACATAATTATTGTATGGCCTTGCCTTACAATATAAAGCGCCTTGGGGCAACTGTTTGTTGTGATTTGGCGCTATATAAAAAAATTGATTGATTGATTGATTGATAGTAACATACATATCACTGTCTCAGCTTTTTTGAAAGGTGTTGCAGTCATCCATTTCAAAATGAGCAAATATTTGCACAAATACAATAAAGTTTATCAGTTTGAACATTAAATATCTTGTCTTTGTGGTGTATTCAATTGAATTTTATCAGGACTGGTTCCACAGAAAAGCTGGACACACATGCAGGACTCGATAACAGAGCTCTGTGAGTAAAAACAGTTTACTGGAGCAGTAAATAGGGTCCGGTACACAAAAAGGCAGTCCAACAAGAGCAGAAATACTTGGAACATCAGGCTTAGACGTGGTTGATAATACAGGCAGGTGGTCATTACACACAAGAGGCAAGCAGGTCAGGAATACACAAAAACAGAGCTCGAGAGAAGGCACAAGGCACATCAATCTGGCGAAGGAATAAGGCAAACAGAGCAGCTTAAATACACCCAGGTGATGAGGTGCTGATTGGAAGCAGGTGTGCGTGGAATGCACCAGAAAGGGGGTGTGACCAGAGAGAGGGAAACACCCACCATCAAGAGCCAGCAGAGACAGACAAGAGAGAAAGGGACAGACAGACTCAAATGGGAAAAACCCCCACAAGAAAAGCAGGCGAACAATAAAAAAGCAACCAAAACACCACAATAGCTCACATCCTGACAAATATAGGTTGAAGAGGATTTGAAAATCATTGTATTCTGTTTTTATTTACATTTTACACCACGTCCTAACTTCATTGGAATTGGGGGTGTTGTTATTCCAGTTTGGCTGCAGTTGTGGGTCCATTGTAACTTCACAGTTGTCTGTCTCTGTATGGTCACTCATGGTAGGTTTGTGTCTTTATGCTTGGCTGCTTCTAGTCTGCAGTATTTCCTGTGGCCACTTCTGTAGTGTGAGTATGAGGTTGGTTATTGGTCCTTGGAGTTGAACTCACTCTTTGAGGAAGAGGGATTTTCTGGATTAACTCCTGTCACTGGGTTAACCCTTTTTGGATAAGACAATACTTTAGGTTAAACCTGTTTTTGAGGGAAACACCTTTGGTTAAAGTCAGTTGTGGGGTCAAAAGACAACACTTTTGGGTAAACCCTCTTCTTAAGAAAGAAGAAAGGACCTTTAGCTGAAAAAAAACCCTGTGGTTAAATTCTGGGTTTGGTTTTGTGCACACTTCCAAGAAGCAAAGACATTCCGTGGCTCAGTCTAACCTCTGTGTTTGCTAATCACCTTTTGAAGAGACTTCTTCAGCTGCAACTCACCCTCTATAAGAAGCGATTTCTAAGTTTGTTCACACCTTTATGACTCTTGTGAACTGGAGTCTGTAGTTGCTCACCAGCATCTCTGGCACTCCATCCCAGCTAAACAACCCTCCTAAAACCTGGATAGTCTTTTCAGACATAGTAGAATCCATTAAAATGACCTCTGGATTCTATGCCATGGAACTGTAGGCCCAGGAACTATAGGAACTGTTTTAATATCCCACCAATCCATCTTAATATTCCGCAGCCAGTCCAGACCAAAAAGTGGTGGTAAATTACCCTTCACCACATACAAGGGCAATCTCCTTCTCTGTTTATTCATTTTCACCCCCACGGTTACAACACCTTCAAGTAACAATAATTCACTGGTGTAAGTTCTTCACACCACGTCTGTCCTCCGCAGGCATAAGTGAGTCAGATTTTTTTGACACATGTCTCTTGGAATAAAGGATACTCCAGCACCACAGCAACCAACAGCAAAAATCTGTTCTCACAGTCAGAAGCATCACCCTCCATCATATGAATCTTTCCTGTTTTTCTCCCAGGTGGCTTCCTTGATTTTCCCCTGGGTTCATATGAGTCTCTCACAAAGCCGAGCTATGTGACCTGTTCTCTTCTGACACTTATGACACTATTGGTTCCTGTAAAAACAGTCCTTTTCGTGGTGATTTACTTTCCCAAATCTGAAGCATTTGCCTCCCTCTACTGGTGGAGAGACGGCTACTGCATGCAAATTCCTTAACAATTTCAACTGCTGTGTCCACAGCCCACTGAAACGTTAATGCTTGATCAGTCAGTAACTTTCTTTTGTCAGGGTCACCTCTATCACCCCCCCCCCCCTGCCTCCGCCCTGCCGCTTCCCCTGAGCTTGCGTCCACATGTGACACTGCTGCCCCCCCAATCACATTGCCTCAATTCAGATGATGGACTGTCTTAAAATTTTGTGTACATAAACAATCAAATGTATATGTATGGGTGTTCTAATTCTGATGTGTGCCATTACTACGTTCAGCTTGTAATTGTGGACTGATAGTTTTTTTTTGTCTGAGGTGACTGTGTGGTAAGAAATTTCGTTGCACTTGTTGTAATGAAAATAAATTTATCTATGGTTTTCTGCTTTGTTTTTGGTCCATTTTGTTATATTCCTTTTGCTCATGCATTGCTTTTCTGTGTGTTCATTTTGTTATTAGAGTTTTTCTACTTGGGTCTGTCTGTTGCTATCTCTCTCTCTCTCTCTCTCTCTCTCTCTCTGGCCACACCCTGTTTCTGGTGGTTTCCATGCACACCTGTTCTTGATTTACTGACTGACACCTGGGGTTATATAAGCTCAATGGTTGTGTGTCTTCCTCGCCAGATTGATGCGCCTTGTGTCGTCTCTCCAGCTCTGATTTTGTGTTCCATAGTCATGCCTGCCTCACTGTGTTCTTGACCTCCTGCCTGTTTTGATGATTACTGTACTGCTACTGTGTTTTTTGGACTGCCTTTCCGTGTACTGACCACTGCTATCCTTACCACTAAAGCCTTTCTTCAACCAGAGTTGTTTGTATGAGTCTCGTTTTTGTGTCCTAACAAACCTGTCAGATCAATCTGGCCAACAATGAACAGGCTCAGACCCATTTCAGCTGACTGTACGCATCACAGTCAGCAGCTCACTCAACAGGAAGACCAGCTCTCAACACTTACCTCCAGGTTTAGCGAACTAGCTAAACACCAGGACAACTTCATATCATCGGTCAGTGCCCAGATAAGCCAACTACTGACCAGACTAAATACTCAGGCTACGTTGGACACATCCACCGGTAATGCCAACATATCACCGGTGCTGTCAGCAGCCTCACCACTTTCCGTGCCCACGCAGTAGTGTGCAACCAGTTGTCACGTCCTGAACGCTTCTCAGGCAAAACCGGTGACGTCAAACCCTTTATCACCAAGTGTAAGTTCCATTTTGAGTTGATATCATTCATGTTTCTGTCAGATAGAACAAAAATAGCTTACATGATAACTCACCTGCCCGGTCGAGCGGCTGCATGGGCAACAGCTGAGTGGGGTCGACAGTCTCCCACCTGTGCTTCACTCCCGGCGTTCACCACTGCTCTCGAGCAAGTTTTCCAGAACACCGCTCCAGGACATGAAGCAGCACACTACCTCACGAGGCTGAAGCAGGGCAGCCGCCGGGTTACAGACTATGCTATTGACTTCCGCATCCTGGCGGCAAAAAGTGAATGGAACTTTTTCAACTCACCCTCTTTAAGAACAGAGTGCTCTACTCGACGTGTTCTTCCAGGGCCTGTTATCAGAAATTCAGGATCAACTCATCGCCACTGACTTACCAGAGGACCTGGATGAGCTAATTATCCTATTGAGCATCTCCCCGGGGCGAGTCCACCACGGGGAAAACTCTTTTTTCTGTCGGCACCTGAACACCACACAGTGAGTGAGTACATCCAGGAGTCCATGGCAGCCGGTTTGATTCGACCTTTGTCTTCGCCTGCAGGGGCGTCGTTCTTGTTTGTTGAGAAGAAGGATAAAACTCTCCATCCCTGCATTGATTACCTCGGTCTTAATGATATTGCGGTAAAGAATCGTTATCCCTTGACATTAATTTACTCCACCTTCGAATTGTTAGATGGTGCTACAATCTTTACCAAAGTCGATCTACGAAACGTATATCATTTGGTCCAAATAAGTCAGGTGAGGAGTGGAAAACCACTTTTAACACAAAATCCGAACACTATGAGTACCTAGTGATGCCGTTCAGGCTCACAAACAGACCCCCGTGTTCCAAAACCTTGTTAACGATGTGTTATGGGAATGTTTAAAAAATGTCTTTGTACCAAACCAAACAATGATATCCTTATCTTTTCCCCTGATCTGGCAACACACACCCAAAACGTTTGCACTGTTTTACAAACACTGCTTCAAAATGATATTTTCATAAAGGCAGAAAATGTGAGTTTCATAGATCCACGGTATCCTTTTTAGTATTCGTAATCTTGGATGGGGAAGTCAGGATGTACCCAGAGAAAGTTTCAGCAGTGCATGACTGGACCATTCCCACGTCTCACAAGGAAGTACAACGATTTCTTGGTTTTGCAAATTTCTACTGGAAGTTTATTCGCAAATTCAGTACAGTCGCAGCCCCTCTGCATACGGTTACCTCGTGTGAAGCGGCATTCAGGGTCCTAAAGAACTGCCTCAAAACGGCCCCCATGCTGCTCCTTCCTGACTCCATTCGTCAGTTCATGTTTGAAGTTGATGCCTCTAATGTGGCTACGGTCTTGTCCCAGAGAAGTCCCTCCGACAATAGGCTGCATGCGTGCACCTTTTTGTCGAGGAAACTGACCGCAGTGGAACGTAATTATGGCATCTGTGACCACAAGCTGTTGGCGGTAAAAGTGGTCTTGGAAAAGTGGCGGCACTGGCTAGAAGGAGCACAACCACCATTAATCATTTACACCAATCACAAAACCTTGAATACCTTCGACCAGCTGAAGGTCTTAACTCCCACCAGGTCCATTGGGCCATATTTTTCAGCCATTTTAATTTTACCCTGTCATACCGTCCGGACACAAAGAATGGTAAACCGGATGAGCTATCCCATCAGGGGGGCTCTGTAGATGTGCCCATGGATCCGGAGACCATTTCACCTAATTCATGCTTCATGTCTATGCTTACCTGGGATATCGAGTCAAAAATAAAATCTGCAGTAAGAGATGTGCCGGTTCCCGCTGGTTGTCCACGGGGCAAGCTTTTTGTTCCTACTTCCCTTGGAGGGGAGACAATCCGTTGGTGGCACGAGAGTGGCATGTTTTGTCATCTGGGGATCAAGAAAACTCTGTTTATAGTGCAACAAAGATTCTGGTGGCCTGAGCTCGCGAGGGATGTCACTGAATATGTAACTGCCTGTCAAGTGTGTGTTATACACAAATCTTCTAACTGTCTGCCTGTAGGTGCCTTGTTGCCGTTACCGGTCCCTACGTGCCCATGATCCCACATCTCGATGGATTTTGTGACCAGTTTTCCGTCCTCAAAGGGGCATACAGTATTTATGACTGTAGTTGATCATCTCTCCAAAATGGTTCATTTCATACTGTTGAGTAAACTGCTGTCAGCTAAAGAGGTTTTCAAACTGCGCGGTTTTCCGCAGGACAGTGTTTCGGATCGGGGTCCGCTGGGTCTGTTTCGGAGAGGGGTCCGCGTGTGGTGCTGTGCAACTGATGTGGAAGAGTAGTGGCCCTTTTATAGTCTGATACATTACAGCTACAAGCGGCTGAAATGGGTTTCCTCAGGAGGGTGGCTGGTGTCTTCCTTAGAGATAACGTGAGAAGCGTGGTCATCCATGGGGAACTCGGAGTAGAGCCACTGCTCCTTTGCATTGAAAGGAGCCTGCTGAGGTCGATTGGGCATCTGGTAAGGATGCCCCCTGAGCGCCTCCCTAGGGAGGTGTTCCAGGCACGTCCATCTGAGAGGAGACCCCAGGGAAGACCCAGGACTAGGTGGAGTGATTATATCTCAGCACTGGTCTGGGAATGCCTCGGGATCCCCCAGTCAGAGGTGGTTAATGTGGCCCAGGAAAGGGAAGTCTGGGGCCCCCTGCTGGAGCTGTTGCCCCCGTGATTTGATCCCGGATAAGCAGTTGAAGATGAGCGAGTGAGACGGACACCATGTTTTTAAATAAATTGTGAAATAAATTTTGTTTATCTTTTGAGGTGAAAAAGCAGCTTTTCACAGCAACATTTTTATCTGTTTTAGAAGATGGAGATTTGTTGTGTATGAGCACCTCAGCTCAAAGAACACCGTCCCAGCCATGAAGCATGGGGGTGGAAACATAATTTTGGGGGGTGCTTTTCTGCAAAGGGGACAGGATGGCTGCACCGTATTGAAAGGAAGATGCATTGTAAGATTTTGGCAAACAACCTCATTCCCTCAGTAAGAGCATTGGAGATGGGTCATGGCTGGGTCTTCCAGCATGACAATGACCCCAAACACAGCCAGGGCAAAAAAGGAGGAGCACCGTATGAAGCATTTCAAGGTCCTGGAGTGGCTGAGCCAGTCTCCAGACCTGAACTCAATAGAAAATCTTTGGAGGGAGCTGAAACACCAAACCTGAAATATCTGGAGAAGATCTCTATGGAGGAGTGGACCAATATCCCTGCTGCAGTGTGCAAACTTGGTCAAAGAACTACAGGAAACGTTTGAGCTCTGGAACTGCAAACAAAGGTTTCTGTATTAAATATTAAGGTCTGTTTTTCTAGTGGCTCAAATACTTATTTCATGCAATAAAATGCAAATGAATTATTTAAAAATAATACAATGTGATTTTCTCATACCACTGTCCCAGTTTTTTTGAAATGTGTTGCAGGCATCCATTTCAAAATGAGCAAATACCGTCTTGTCAAATAATGTCTTGTCCTTGTGGTGTGTTCAATTGAATATAGATTGAAGAGGATTTGCAAATCGTATTCTGTTTTAATTACATTTTACACAACGTCCCAACTTCATTGGAATTGGGGTTGTACTTATTTGCCCCACTGTATCTGTCCAAGAAGTTGAGAGCGTAATTATAGCATCGGAGACTGCGAACTGTTGGTGGTGAAAGTGGCCATGGAGGAGTGGCGCCACTGGTTGGAGGGGCACAAGCGCCATTCCTAGTTTACACTGATCATAAGAACTCAGAATATTTGTGATCCGCGAAATGTCTGAATGTCCGACAAGCGAGGTGGGCAATCTTTTTCAGTCGGTTCAACTTCGTACTGTCATACTGACCAGGAACAAAGAATAGGAAACCGGATGCTTTGTCCCGTCAGGGGGGACCAGTTGATGCGCCATCTGATCCAGAACCTATACTGCTGGCATCCTGCTTCGTCTCGGCTCTCACTTGGAAAATTGAATCTAAGATCTAGTCAGCAGCTGATGGGGTACTGGTTCCTCCCAATTGTCCCACCAGCAAGCTTTTTGTTTTGGTTGCACTCAGGGGGAACGTAGTCAGATGGGGACACAATAGTCGGTTCGCTTGTCATCCAGGTATAAAGAAAACCGTGTTCATAATTCAACTGACATTTTGGTGGCCTGGGATAACTATTGATTTCTCAGAATATGTTAACGCCTGTCAAATGTGTGCTATGCATAAGTCATCCAATCGCCTGGATGACTTATGCATGCGGGTTGTTAATGCCATTGCCTGTACCCACACATCCATGGTCCCATACTTCTTTGGAGTTTGTAACCAGTCTTCTGCCCTCGAAGGGTAATCTGGTAGTTCTGACAGTGGTAGATAGACTATCAAGCATGGTGTTTTTCATTCCCCTTCCTAAACTTCCCTCTGCCAAGGAAACAGCAGACGTTATGCTTAACCCAGTATTTAGGCTACACGGGTTCCCTCAGGATATTGTGTCGGACCCAGGGCCCCAGTTGTTTCGAATTTTGGAGGGAATTCTGCCATCTCCTTGGGGTCTCAGCTAGTTTAGCATCCACAGGCCAATGGACAAACTGAACGATTAAATCAGGAACTAGAAAAGGGTCTACGCATTTCAGCCTCACAACAGCCTGCCACCTAGTTGTCACAGCTATCACGGATTGAATTAGCTCCCAATCAATTGCCATCAGTTTCCACTGGTTATTTGACCTTCCATGTTGTCTATGGGTTGTACGGGTTATCTGCTTTAAGCTGCGAGTTTTGTGAGTTATACCACAGAGTCAGGCACTTCTGATTTAAAGCTCTCTTTTTCAGAGGAGCTACAGCATCCAAAGTTGTCTTCAATAAGGATGTAAAACTATTGACGAGATACTCTATCTCCCTTACAGAGTTTAGGTAGCTACTCTGCACTGTGTTGGTATATGGCATTAGAGAACATAAAGAAGGAATCATATCCTTAAACCTAGTTACAGCACTTTCTGAAAGACTTCTAGTGTAATGAAACTTATTCCCCACTGCTGGGTAGTCCATCAGAGTAAATGTAAATGTTATTAAGAAATGATCAGACAGAAGGGAGTTTTCAGGGAATACTGTTAAGTCTTCAATTTCCATACCATAAGTCAGAACAAGATCTAAGATATGATTAAAGTGGTGGGTGGACTCATTTACATTTTGAGCAAAGCCAATTGAGTCTAATAATAGATTAAATGCAGTGTTGAGGCTGTCATTCTCAGCATCTGTGTGGATGTTAAAATCACCCACTATAATTATCTTATCTGAGCTAAGCACTAAGTCAGACAAAAGGTCTGAAAATTCACAGAGAAACTCACAGTAACGACCAGGTGGACGATAGATAATAACAAATAAAACTGGTTTTTGGGACTTCCAATTTGGATGGACAAGACTAAGAGTCAAGCTTTCAAATGAATTAAAGCTCTGTCTGGGTTTTTGATTAATTAATAAGCTGGAATGGAAGATTGCTGCTAATCCTCCGCCTCGGCCCGTGCTACGAGCGTTCTGGCAGTTAGTGTGACTCGGGGGTGTTGACTCATTTAAACTAACATATTCATCCTGCTGTAACCAGGTTTCTGTAAGGCAGAATAAATCAACATGTTATCAGCATGTATAACTGAGTATCATCAGCATAACAATGAAAGGTAATCCCAAAACACCGCAATATGTGCCCAAGGGGTGCTATATAAAGGGAGAAAAGCAGGGGGTCTAAAACAGACCCCTGTGGAGGTAGTGTTACTGTACAAAACACAGTGAGAACGACTGGTCAGGTATGACGTCAACCATGCAAGGGCACTCCCAGTAATCCCAAAATGATTCTCCAGTCTATCAAGTAGAATATGATGATCCACTGTATCAAACACAGCACTAAGATCTAACAGCACCAGAACCATAGTGGTGTCCAAATCCATTGCAAGGAGAAGATCAATCACCACTTTAATGAGAGCCGTCTCTGTGGAATATTTTCTAAAAGCAGATTGCAGTGACTCAAAAACATTATTCTCAGTAAGATAGTCCACAAGCTGCTGTGAAACCACTTTTTCCAGAATTTTAAAGCAAAATGATAGATTTGATATCAGCCAATAGTTTTTCAATACACTAGGGATTAGACTAGATACTAGGTTAGGTTACTTAAGTAATGGTTTAATTACTGCAGATTTGAAACATTTAGGAACAGATCCAGAAGTTAAAGAAAGACTAATAATTTCCAGCACAGTCGGCCCAAAAGCGGACCACAGCTCCTTAAACAGTTTTGTTGGTATAGGATCAAATATGTAGGTTGTGCTTTTTGTAGACATTATGAGTTTTGTTAAATTCTGTAAATCTAGGTAATACCCCAGTAATGGCGCCCACCTCAGTAGCAGGATGTAGTGGCTGGGTGGGACATGTTTAATCTAATGTCTTCTATTTTCTTCTCAAAGTAATCCAGGAAATCTTGTGCTGTAAAAGGAGAGCGAACTACAGGTGGTTGTCCATGAATAAGTGTTGCCACTGTGTGGAACAAGAACTTTGAGTTATGCTTGTTTTTGTTGATCAAATTCAATCAATTCAATCAATTTTTTTATATAGCGCCAAATCACAACAAACAGTTGCCCCAAGGCGCTTTATATTGTAAGGCAAGGCCATACAAAAATTATGTAAAACCCCAACGGTCAAAACGACCCCCTGTGAGCAAGCACTTGGCTACAGTGGGAAGGAAAAACTCCCTTTTAACAGGAAGAAACCTCCAGCAGAACCAGGCTCAGGGAGGGGCAGTCTTCTGCTGGGACTGGTTGGGGCTGAGGGAGAGAACCAGGAAAAAGACATGCTGTGGAGGGGAGCAGAGATCGATCAATCAATCAATCAACCTTTTTTTATATAGCGCCAAATCACAACAAACAGTTGCCCCAAGGCGCTTTATATTGTAAGGCAAGGCCACACAATAATTATGAAAAACCCCAACGGTCAAAACAACCCCCTGTGAGCAAGCACCTGGCTACAGTGGGAAGGAAAAACTCCCTTTTAACAGGAAGAAACCTCCAGCAGAACCAGGCTCAGGGAGGGGCAGTCTTCTGCTGAGACTGGCTGGGGCCGAGGGAAAGAACCAGGAAAAAGACATGCTGTGGAAGGGGGCAGAGATCGATCACTAATGATTAAATGCGGAGTGATGCATACAGAGCAAAAAGAGAAAGAAACAGTGCATCATGGGAACCCCTCCACAGTCTACGTCTAAAGCAGCATAACCAAGGGATAGTCCAGGGTCACCTGATCCAGCCCTAACTATAAGCCTTAGCGAAAAGGAAAGTTTTAAGCCTAATCTTAAAAGTAGAGAGGGTATCTGTCTCCCTGATCTGAATTGGGAGCTGGTTCCACAGGAGAGGAGCCTGAAAGCTGAAGGCTCTGCCTCCCATTCTACTCTTACAAACCCTAGGAACTACAAGTAAGCCTGCAGTCTGAGAGCAAAGCGCTCTAATGGGGTAATATGGTACTACGAGGTCCCTAAGATAAGATGGGACCTGATTATTCAAAACCTTATAAGTAAGAAGAAGAATTTTAAATTCTATTCTAGAATTAACAGGAAGCCAATGAAGAGAGGCCAACACGGGTGAGATATGCTCTCTCCTGCTAGTCCCCGTCAGTACTCTAGCTGCAGCATTTTGAATCAACTGAAGGCTTTTTAGGGAACTTTTAGGACAACCTGATAATAATGAATTACAATAGTCCAGCCTAGAGGAAATAAATGCATGAATTAGTTTTTCAGCATCACTCTGAGACAAGACCTTTCTGATTTTAGAGATATTGTGTAAATGCAAAAAGGCAGTCCTACATATTTGTTTAATATGCGCTTTGAATGACATATCCTGATCAAAAATGACTCCAAGATTTCTCACAGTATTACTAGAGGTCAGGGAAATGCCATCCAGAGTAAAGATCTGGTTAGAGACCATGCTTCTAAGATTTGTGGGGCCAAGTACAATAACTTCAGTTTTATCTGAGTTTAAAAGCAGGAAATTAGAGGTCATCCATGTCTTTATGTCTGTAAGACAATCCTGCAGTTTAGCTAATTGGTGTGTGTCCTCTGGTTTCATGGATAGATAAAGCTGGGTATCATCTGCATAACAATGAAAATTTAAGCAATACCGTCTAATAATACTGCCTAAGGGAAGCATGTATAAAGTGAATAAAATTGGTCCTAGCACAGAACCTTGTGGAACTCCATAATTAACTTTAGTCCGTGAAGAAGATTCCCCATTTACATGAACAAACTGTAATCTATTAGACAAATATGATTCAAACCACCGCAGCGCAGTGCCCTTAATACCTATGACATGCTCTAATCTCTGTAATAGAATTTTATGGTCAACAGTATCAAAAGCAGCACTGAGGTCCAACAGAACAAGCACAGAGATAAGTCCACTGTCCGAAGCCATAAGAAGATCATTTGTAACCTTCACTAATGCTGTTTCTGTACTATGATGAATTCTAAAACCTGACTGAACCTCTTCAAATAGACCATTCCTCTGCAGGTGATCAGTTAGCTGTTTTACAACTACCCTCTCAAGAATCTTTGAGAGAAAAGGAAGGTTGGAGATTGGCCTATAATTAGCTAAGATAGCTGGGTCAAGTGATGGCTTTTTAAGTAATGGTTTAATTACTGCCACCTTAAAAGCCTGTGGTACATAGCCAACTAACAAAGATAGATTGATCACGAAGCATTAAATAATGGTAGGGCTTCCTTGAGCAGCCTGGTAGGAATGGGGTCTAATAAACATGTTGATGGTTTGGATGAAGTAACTAATGAAAATAACTCAGACAGAACAATCGGAGAGAAAGAGTCTAACCAAATACCGGCATCACTGAAAGCAGCCAAAGATAACGATATGTCTTTGGGATGGTTATGAGTAATTTTTTCTCTAATAGTTAAAATTTTGTTAGCAAAGAAAGTCATGAAGTCATTACTAGTTAAAGTTAATGGAATACTCAGCTCAATAGAGCTCTGACTCTTTGTCAGCCTGGCTACAGTGCTGAAAAGAAACCTGGGGTTGTTCTTATTTTCTTCAATTAGTGATGAGTAGAAAGATGTCCTAGCTTTATGGAGGGCTTTTTTATAGAGCAACAGACTCTTTTTCCAGGCTAAGTGAAGATCTTCTAAATTAGTGAGACGCCATTTCCTCTCCAACTTACGGGTTATCTGCTTTAAGCTGCGAGTTTGTGAGTTATACCACGGAGTCAGGCACTTCTGATTTAAAGCTCTCTTTTTTAGAGGAGCTACAGCATCCAAAGTTGTCTTCAATGAGGATGTAAAACTATTGACGAGATACTCTATCTCACTTACAGAGTTTAGGTAGCTACTCTGCACTGTGTTGGTATATGACATTAGAGAACATAACGAAGGAATCATATCCTTAAACCTAGTTACAGCGCTTTCTGAAAGACTTCTAGTGTAATGAAACTTATTCCCCACTGCTGGGTAGTCCATCAGAGTAAATGTAAATGTTATTAAGAAATGATCAGACAGAAGGGAGTTTTCAGGGAATACTGTTAAGTCTTCTATTTCCATACCATAAGTCAGAACAAGATCTAAGATATGATTAAAGTGGTGGGTGGACTCATTTACTTTTTGAGCAAAGCCAATAGAGTCTAATAATAGATTAAATGCAGTGTTGAGGCTGTCATTCTCAGCATCTGTGTGGATGTTAAAATCGCCCACTATAATTATCTTATCTGAGCTAAGCACTAAGTCAGACAAAAGGTCTGAAAATTCACAGAGAAACTGACAGTAACGACCAGGTGGACGATAGATAATAACAAATAAAACTGGTTTTTGGGACTTCCAATTTGGATGGACAAGACTAAGAGTCAAGCTTTCAAATGAATTAAAGCTCTGTCTGGGTTTTTGATTAATTAATAAGCTGGAATGGAAGATTGCTGCTAATCCTCCGCCCCGGCCCGTGCTACGACCATTCTGACAGTTAGTGTGACTCGGGGGTGTTGACTCATTTAAACTAACATATTCATCCTGCTGTAACCAGGTTTCTGTAAGGCAGAATAAATCAATATGTTGATCAATTATTATATCATTTACCAACAGGGACTTAGAAGAGAGAGACCTAATGTTTAATAGACCACATTTAACTGTTTTAGTCTGTGGTGCAGTTGAAGGTGCTATATTATTTTTTCTTTTTGAATTTTTATCCTTAAATAGATTTTTGCTGGTTATTGGTAGTCTGGGAGCAGGCACCGTCTCTACGGGGATGGGGTAATGAGGGGATGGCAGGGGGAGAGAACCTGCAGAGAGGTGTGTAAGACTACAACTCTGCTTCCTGGTCCCAATCCTGGATAGTCACGGTTTGGAGGATTTACGAAAATTGGCCAGATTTCTAGAAATAAGAGCTGCTCCATCCAAAGTGGGATGGATGCCGTCTCTCCTAACAAGACCAGGTTTTCCCCAGAAGCTTTGCCAATTATCTATGAAGCCCACCTCATTTTTTGGACACCACTCAGACAGCCAGCAATTCAAGGAGAACATGCGGCTAAACATGTCACTCCCGGTCTGATTGGGGAGGGGCCCAGAGAAAACTACAGAGTCTGACATTGTTTTTGCAAAGTTACACACCAATTTAATGTTAATTTTAGTGACCTCCGATTGGCGTAACCGGGTGTCATTACTGCCGACGTGAATTACAATCTTACCAAATTTACGCTTAGCCTTAGCCAGCAGTTTCAAATTTCCTTCAGTGTCGCCTGCTCTGGCCCCCGGAAGACAATTGACTATGGTTGCTGGTGTCGCTAACTTCACATTTCGCAAAACAGAGTCACCAATAACCAGAGTTTGATCCTCAGCGGGTGTGTCGTCGAGTGGGGAAAAATGGTTAGAGATGTGAACGGGTTGGCGGTGTACACGGGGCTTCTGTTTAGGGCTACGCTTCCTCCTCACAGTCACCCAGTCGGCCTGCTTTCCCGGCTGCTCGGGATCTGCCAGGGGGGAACTAATGGCGGCTAAGCTACCTTGGTCCGCACCGACTACAGGGGCCTGGCTAGCTGTAGAATTTTCCACGGTGCGGAGCCGAGTCTCCAATTCGCCCAGCCTGGCCTCCAAAGCTACGAATAAGCTACACTTATTACAAGTACCGTTACTGCTAAAGGAGGCCGAGGAATAACTAAACATTTCACACCCAGAGCAGAAAAGTGCGGGAGAGACAGGAGAAGCCGCCATGCTAAATCGGCTAAGAGCTAGTAGCTACGCTAAGCTAGCGGATTCCTAAAAACACGCAAAGTGAATAATGTGTAAATAATTTAGAGGTGATTCAGCAGAAGGAGTGCTTTAGTTAAGGCACGTAAAGATTACACTGGGAAACAAATCATAATCTAGATAAGTAGATCAATCTAACTGCGCAGATTAAACAGCTAACAGATACAGAAAAACACCGCTGTGCTCCGGAACAGGAAGTGATACAATACCGCAGTGAGAGCCAACCACCAGTAGAGGCAAGCAAACCTCTACGATTTGAAGCGAAACGTCCTTGCGTCAAGCAACCCAGTCCAGTCGAAGATTCAAGCTTCTCTAATTGTCACTGCATATAGTGCCTCTGGCCCATACTCTGTATTCTGAGATGTATTTGATGTGTTCATCTATAACTTGTCAACGAGTGCAGATAACATTCTGATTATTGGTGACTTCAACATTCATAAAAATAAGACTTCTGATCCTCTCTGCAAATCATTTATGGAAATTGTGGATGCATTAGGATTCCAGCAATGCATTCAGGACTCGACGCACATTAGTGGAAATACCCTGGATTTGGTTCTCGCACGTGGTATTGCTGTCACAAATATTGACATCATGCCTCTTGTCTCGGTGGCGTCTGATCACTCACTTATAAAGTTTACAGTTTTGCTGCCGTGTTTAGTGGAACAACAACCTTATTTATCACTGCGGCGATGCATCAACTCCTCAACTAAGACTGAATTTGAAGTGAGACTGCCTGATATCTTCTAAAATGCCCAATCAGTCGACAGTCTTGTGGATACTTTAAACTTGGTGCTCAAAACTACACTCGACATGATTGCACCACCTTTGATAACCCTCCCCCAAAACACAGTCACCTTGGTTCAATGCTTACTTGCGTGACCTCAAGCATAAGGCTAGAGGTCTAGAATAGAAATGATGTAGTTCAAAATTAGAAATATTCCACCTTGTGTGGCGTGATGCTATCTTAGACTATAAGCATGCATTATTGGCTACCCCGAGATGAAGATATGTCATATTCAGATATGTCAGTGACACATGGGTTAAAATCAAACAACAGGAGGTTGAGGACTTTACAGAACACATCAACTTGGTGGATTCCAATATCAAGTTCACACGTGAGGATGCCAGAAACAACCATTTAGCCTTCTTGGACTGTGATGTTACGATTGGAGAGAACAGGCAGCTCCAGACAGGGTTTACAGAAAACCAGCTCACACTGACCAATATCTGCTCTTTGGCTCAAACCACCCCCTTGAACACAAGCTCGGGGTGATCAGGACTCTTCAACACAGAGCCCTACAGGTGCCCACAACTGCAGAGAGAAGGGCTAAAGAACAACAACTTGTACGGAAAGCCCTCACAGTATGTGGGTACCCACGATGGTCCCTGGACAAAGTGCAGAAGTCCCAGAAAACAGAGACCAGATAGACAGGAGATGGAGACAAGAAGAAGAGGAGTGTCTCTCCCTTATTTAGCAGGAGTAGGGGAAAAACTACAGAGGATCTTCAGACAGCACAAAATCCCAGTTTACTTTAAACCAGTTAACACTTTGAGACAGAAATTAGTTCACCCTAAGGGCAGGATCCCTTATTACAAACAGAATACAGATTACAATACATGTAGTGTATTCTATCAGATGTCAGGAAAACTGTAATGAACACTACATAGGTGAGACTAAGCAACCTTTACATAAAAGGCTATACCAGCACCGCAGAGAGGGCGCAAACGGACCTCAGTCTGCAGTTCATCTCCACCTGAAAGACACTAACTACACGTTTGAGGACAAGGAAGTTAAAATCTTAGCCAGAGAGAAGAAATGGTTTGAGAGAGGGGTCAAAGAGGCTTTCTATGTGAAACAGTTGAAACCCAGCCTTTACCGGGGAGGGGGTCTGAGACACGATTTGTCCCCTGTTTACAATGGGGTACTCAGGTCAAAGCAGTTTCAGTCTTTTGTTCATGGTAATGAGTCATTCACGTCATCAAGAGAGTCATCAAAGGAGCCATCAGGAGAGACTTCCATCCCATCATTAGGAGGGATAGCTGCCCTGTCATTAGGAGGGTGCTAACTAGAGCACAATAGGTGCTAATTAGAGCTATTGTTTAGCCACCAGCCTATAGCAGTCGGCCTCTCGGTAGGAGTGGTCTGGTTAGGTTTAAAACTCCAGCGTTTGTGGCTTCTGTTTACAAGAGTTAAGACAGAAGTCAGACTACCAAAGCAAGAGTTTTAGCTGAGGAAGCTTCTGCGATTTGAAGCGAAACGTCCTCGCATCAAGCAACCCAGTCCAGTCAAAGATTCAAGCTTCTCTAATATGGAAACCACCTGGACAACTGAGAGCCTACACAGAAACATGCAGTGACAAAGTAATATGACTGATTTTTATTCTTATGTCCTTGGCAATACGTGGCATCATGGGCAGAGCGGAGAATCAGATGCTCAAACAAGTTATATTTGTCACCCCCAACAGCTAATAAGCTAAACCTAGATTTATGAATAAGAGCAACTCCCCCGCCTTGCTTTGCATTACAAAGGATGTGACTAAATGTGTACGCCAGTGGGCAGGCCTCATTTAAGAGGAGATCCATCATTTGATCAGAAAGGTCTTGTCTCAGAGTGATGCTGAAAAACTAATTCATGCATTTATTTCCTCTAGGCTGGACTATTGTAATTCATTGTTATCAGGTTGTCCTAAAAGTTCCCTAAAAAGCCTTCAGTTGGTTCAGAATGCTGCAGCTAGAGTACTGACGGGGACTAGCAGGAGAGAGCATATCTCACCCGTGTTGGCCTCTCTTCATTGGCTTCCTGTTAATTCTAGAATAGAATTTAAAATTCTTCTTCTTACTTATAAGGTTTTGAATAATCAGGTCCCATCTTATCTTAGGGACCTCATAGTACCATATTACCCCATTAGAGCGCTTCGCTCTCAGACTGCGGGCTTACTTGTAGTTCCTAGGGTTTGTAAGAGTAGAATGGGAGGCAGAGCCTTCAGCTTTCAGGCTCCTCTCCTGTGGAACCAGCTCCCAATTCAGATCAGGGAGACAGATACCCTCTCTACTTTTAAGATTAGGCTTAAAACTTTCCTTTTCGCTAAGGCTTATAGTTAGGGCTGGATCGGGTGACCCTGGACCATCCCTTGGTTATGTTGCTTTAGACTGTGGGGGGGTTCCCATGATGCACTGTTTCTTTCTCTTTTTGCTCCGTATGCATCACTCTGCATTTAATCATTAGTGATCGATCTCTGCCCCCCTTCTCGGCATGTCTTTTTCCTGGTTCTTTCCCTCAGCCCCAACCAGTCTCAGCAGAAGACTGCCCCTCCCTGAGCCTGGTTCTGCTGGAGGTTTCTTCCTGTTAAAAGGGAGTTTTTCCTTCCCACTGTAGCCAAGTGCTTGCTCATAGGGGGTCGTTTTGACCGTTGGGGTTTTTCATAATTATTGTATGGCCTTGCCTTACAATATGGAGCGCCTTGGGGCAACTGTTTGTTGTGATTTGGCGCTATATAAGAAAAAAGTTGATTGATTGATTGATGGTCCAACCAGCTGCCTTGTATAGAGAACTTGTAGTTGTCATGATTGGGGTTTGTATATACTGTCTTTTTTTTTCTTGATTTTGTTGCTGCCATTTTTTGTCACTGTCATGTTTTGTGGAGGGATCTTTCTGGTCTGTTATCTTCTGCTTGGTGTTGGGCGTTTCCCTGTGATCCTCTCTCCTGCTTGCCACACCCCTTTCCAGGTCCTTCCACACACACCTGTCCTGTATTTCCTGCTAATCACTCCCTCTATTTTAGTCACACCTGTCATCCTGTGTAGTTGCGACATTGTTGAGCCTTGAGCCACTTTTGAGCACTTATTGTTCTGAGCATTTTTGTCCTGTTTTTGCCTACCCGTGTTTTTGACCTGCCTGCCTGTTTTTGACATTGTCTCTGCCTAGTGCTTCGGATCCTATTGCTTATCTTGGCCTGCCTACCTATCTACCAAACCCTGCCTGAACTTTCATTAAACCCTGTTTTACTAAGATCTGAATCCAGCATTTGTGTGCAGCCACACTGTTTCAGTAAGCCTGACAGTAGTACCATCTACCAAACTAACAGAAATCAAAGAAAGAAGGGACTCAGAAGGTTTTAGGTCCCCATTCGACCTGAGGCACAGGGTCTGGTTCTCTGATTTCCTGTGAAACTAGCAATGTCTCTTCCACTGCAGGTTCAAGTTCCAAAGGCTGAGTTTATTCAGAAAGTCCACAATCAAAAAGAAGAACATCACCAAAATATGAACATCTTTACCTTCATCATTTTCTGATTCTTTGTTCTTGTTTCCCACTATCTGGTTAACATATTTCCTCACACATGACCCTTTAATGGAGACCAGATAAGTGACTGGACCTATCAATAATCTCTTCACTAACCCATTTTTTTCTCCTCCTCCCCTGTAGTTTCTAACTAAAGCCGAGTGTCCTACAGCAAAGTTTCTGAGTCTGCATTTACTCTTGGACTCTGAACAAATTTGGTGTTGTCAAAGACAACCTTGTGCGAACCTGTCTTCTCAAAAACAGTTCAGCCGGAGTTTTTCCAGTTGTCACATGTGGTACATTTCTGTAGCCAAACAAAAAATTTGCAACCAAGTGTTGCAGTTACTGACCATCAAGTGCTTTGCTTTTTGCCAAAGACCTCTTGAAACTTTGCACCAATCGCTCAGCCAATCCATTTGACACCAGATGGTATGCTGGAATTTTGATGTGTTTGACTGCATTCAATTTTACAACTGTCACAAATTCACTTGAAATAAATTGAGGTCCATTATACAAATAATGAATGTTTATGAGTTCAATGGTATGAATATTTCATGAGGTGAAAGCTGGAACGAGGCAAAGCCAAGTTGAATGGTATGTTCCAGCTTCATACCACTGAACTCATAAATATTCATTAAATGTTTTATATAACAGCTAAAATAGATCCTTGTCATTTGCAGTGGTGGACACACTTCCGATAATCCGATAACAGATAATCATCGAAGATAATGTTTTCATTATCGGATTATCTTTTTAGATAAATTTAAAAACCATCATCGGACTAATTATCTTCCGATGAATTGCCGTCCGATAACTTTTAGACCGATAACGCAGTAAACCAAGCTGAAAAGTGAAAAACATTTTTAAAACTTAATGTTGTGTGTTGGGGGGTGTGGCTGGATGTTTTGGTGTTCTTTTCTTTTCTTTGCTCTTCAGGTGGCATGAGAACTGATTTGTCTGTGGAGAAGGTGCTGGCTGAAGAGTCCTCACCCTCATCAACATCATGTGTAGCACCTGTGACTGGTGCTCACATGCAACCTTAAAGACTTTCAGCTGAAGCAGATAATTGGATGGTGTTCTGCATTTAAGTCATGTGTGATTCAAGCAGAACTGCCGGGAACTCGACCTTGTGATGTTCGTTTGTGAGACGCTGAGGACCGCGCCTGGGTTTGACACATCGAGCCCGTGAAGCAAGGAAGGGTGAGGGACACTTGCTGTCAGCACACATTAAAGGTGATTAAGTGTTCGACTAATTGTTGATAGTAACTTGGTGTTTTGTTACGCAGTATACTGGAATTGTGATGAGAATTGTGCAGTTTGCTTCTCACTGCTGTGGCGTGCGGATAAGTGATCCTCCACTTGTTGTGAGAAGCTGCTCATTTGCATAAAGTTAAAAAATACAGACCTGAATGTGTTGCTGATAGCGTGTGTCTTTTGAAAGATATTGTTGTAACTGCTGACTTACCTCACCTCTTCTTTGCTTCACAAAGAGTCAGTTTGTCGTGTCCACCTGGGGGTGTTTGGCGGTGGTAGTGGGTCCAGGAGCGCCGGGCTTTGATCCTTGCGGGCGCTGGAGAGCGTGCCAACAGTCACTCCACCAGAAGGACGCTATTTTTGTTTTTACACTTTTTATGCAGCGGGTGAAATAAATATATTGTTTTTGGAACCGCTTTTCTGGTTATTTTTAGCGCTGGGTTCCGTCTGACGCAGGTCCGCTCCTCAACCCGCATCGACACATAACAGTAGTTCCCGGCCATTCCATAATGGACCCAGCGGCAGAAGCGGTTCCTTTTGCCAAAAAAGTTCAAGAACACTTGGAGAAAATATGGGCGGTTAGAAGTCTGCCTGGGCTCACTTAATTGTTAATTTTTTATGTGTTTTTAGGTATTTTCTGTTTGGGTTGTTGGGTCATTTTATTTTGTTGTTTTTTATTTCTCTACATCCCTAACCCCAACCTCACTTGCCCCAAGACCGTTTGTCTTGTGGGTTGTGGGGTGGTGCAGGTTGGTCACGCTGAGCATTCTCAGAAGACCTCTGCACCTGGGGGGGGGGGGGGGGGGTGTTAGAGGCGTTTTTCTTGGTTTGTTAGGGCCCGGTTCCACTCCAGCCTCGGTGAGCCTTTGTACCGTTCGTCATTGGTGTTGCCGGGGTGTGGTGCAGCGGAGACTTACCTCAGTGGGAGGGGTGGGCCGATCTGTTGCCGTTCGCCATTTCGGTAGTTCCACCCCTCCCAAGAGGCTGGGGTATGGTCGAGTTGGGGCACCGGACGTATTTCCGGTTCTCTGCTGCGCCTTGGGGTTGGAGCTGGGTTAGTTTTTTCCTGTTCCCTTCTCCGGCTTAATGTTTTGAGCCGTTCGCCAAAGTTGAGCCGCCGAGGGGCTCTGGGAGGGACCCGGGGTCTTTCGGGGTGCCGGGAGGGTAACAGGGTTTACGGTCATTTTATATCCCCCCGGGGTTGTTTTTGGTAGTCCTCCAGGGGTTGATTTTTTTTGTTCTGTTTCCTTCCGGGTTCCACCTCCAGGGTTGATGGGACGGTCCTCCGGGGGGGAATTGGCTTGGGGCCAACTAGCCAAGTGTGACCGGGTCTGGGGTTCCGGGGTTGTGGGGAGGGTACCTCCTGGGGTTGATGGTACGGTCCTCTGGGGGGCGCCGTTTGCTCCATGTACACCTGGGGACCTTTGTGGGATTATGGTTCTGGCTGTTCCTCCTGGAACTGGCGATGAAGGCCTTCTGGGGGGGGTTGGGCTCTGCAGGTCATTCTGGAGGGGTTGTTGTCTTTCTTTTATGCATTTACGTTTGTATTGTGTTTGTGGGGCTGTGTTGGGTTTTTGCGTTTGGGAGTTTTTCTTTTCTTCCCGGGGTTTGATGGGACGGTCCCCTGGGGAGGTTTTGGGTGGGTTTTATGTTTTTTTTTCTGTGTTGAATTGTACTGGGGAATGTTTTGGGGCTTTTGTTGATTCCAGCCGGCCTTCCAGCTGCGGTGCCTGTCCTGCTGTCTGTGGTGGACCTTAGGAGCGTGGTGCTGTCTGCTTCCTGACGTGGACCCCGGAGGGAGGTGCTGTTCTCGGGCCTGGTCTGTTCGGTCGCCGGGAGGCTTCCCGTTGATGGGGGGGTACTGTTGTGTGTTGGGGGGTGTGGCTGGATGTTTTGGTGTTTTCTTTTCTTTGCTCTTCAGGTGGCATGAGAACTGATTTGTCTGTGGAGAAGGTGCTGGCTGAAGAGTCCTCACCCTCATCAACATCATGTGTAGCACCTGTGACTGGTGCTCACATGCAACCTTAAAGACTTTCAGCTGAAGCAGATAATTGGATGGCGTTCTGCATTTAAGGCATGTGTGATTCAAGCAGAACTGCTGGGAACTCGACCTTGTGATGTCCGTTTGTGAGACGCTGAGGACCGCGCCTGGGTTTGACACATCGAGCCCGTGAAGCAAGGAATGGTGAGGACACTTGCTGTCAGCACACATTAAAGGTGATTAAGTGTTCGACTAATTGTTGATAGTAACTTGGTGTTTTGTTACGCAGTATACTGGAATTGTGATGAGAATTGTGCAGTTTGCTTCTCACTACTATGGCGTGCAGGATAAGTGATCCTCCACTTGTTGTGAGAAGCTGCTCATTTGCATAAAGTTAAAAAATACAGACCTGAATGTGTTGCTGATAGCATGTGTCTTTTGAAAGATATTGTTGTAACTGCTGACTTACCTCACCTCTTCTTTGCTTCACAGAGAGTCAGTTTGTCGTGTCCACCTGGGGGTGTTTGTCTGGTGGTAGTGGGTCCAGGAATGCCGGGCCTCTATCCTTTTGGGCGCTAAAGAGCGTGCCAACAGTCACTCCACCAGAAGGACGTTGTTTTAGTTTTGTACACATTATTATGCACAGGTGAAAAATAAATTGTTTCTGTTGTTGGAACCACTTTCTGGTTATTTTTAGCGCTGGGTTCTGTCTGTCGCAGGTCCGCTCCTCAACTCGCGTCGACACATAACACTTAAAAGCAGTTGAGACCTACCTGTTAAAAGTTTCCTAATAGGTATATTGTTCTACCCTCTGCAAACAGAAGAGAGCTGTTTTCAGAAGAAACCACTCTATCCTCTGTAGGCAAAGGAGAACTGGTGACCCCCCCAAAAAAAAAATCCTTTAACACCATACTGATATAATCGCAGTATCACCCAAGTCATCCAGAGGCATACATTTTTAACTTATGCTTCAAATTTTAACCTACTCACTTTGGACAAGTTATTTAAAATTACTGTCATGTCTGAAGTTGTTGAATGTTAATATGTGCTACTGGTTGTGAACAGTGGTACTGTTGCCACTGATCTTGTGTTCTACAGATCAGTGGTTTCTGCACTGCAGTCTTCCGTGTTTTAGCCTGACGGCTCGTGTGTGCGTTACATTATTAATTAAAGAAAATTCTGATTTATGCTAAAATATTTGGTGATACTGGGACGAGCGCTGACGGAGGGTTTTCCAGCAGCAGAAGCCGCGGAGCTGACGGGCCTCGAAGACAGGCCGAACCCCCCGCGGTCAGTCGGTGTAGTTAATGCCCACAAGGTACAACCTTTTTTTCCTAACTGTACAAAATGCCAAAAAAAGCCATAAGTAGTGAAGATCTGGATGAGATTAAAACTCTCCCTGAATTTCATGTCAGATTAACTCAGTGGAGTGGTTAAAAAGCAAACCGAACTGCTTGGCTTATTGAAGGAGGTGCGTGATCTCAAAAAAATCTTGCAAGAGAAAGACAATAAAATCAGATCATTGGAAAATCGTGTCGATGACCTTGAGCAACAAATGAGGATGGAGGAAGTAATTGTTTCAGGACTGAACATTAAGCATCGGACATACGCTCGGGCCACTGCTGTGGGCAGCAGTGCCGATGAAGCAGATGACATGTGAGAAGAAACTCAATCCCTGGAACAACAGGTTGTTCAGTTTTTTCCTTCCAAGGATATCCACATTAATAGTACTGATATGGCTGATTACCATTCAGTTGCAAGAAGAGACAAAAAGGCGAAACCGTTGATCATCATTCGGTTTGTAAACAGAAAGTTTAAGAATGAATTCTTAAGGCAAACAAAAAAGTTGAAAGGAACTGAGGTGTATGTGAACGAACATTTGACAAAGAAAATTGCGGCGATTGCAAGACAAGCCAGAGTCCTTCGCAAGCAGAAAAAAATTCAAGCGACATGGACCAGGAACTGTAAAGTGTGAGAGAGAAAACTGACCCACCTTTCGTCAAAAAAGTGACAGCTGCCAATCAAAATCGACTGTCACTAAGCCCCGCCCCCTCTATGACGTCATAGCCAATCAGAATCGATGACGTCACTATGTCCCGCCCCTAAGCCCCTCCCCTAGTCCCGCCTCCAAGCCCCGCCCCTTATGACATCACAACCAATCATAATCGATGATGTCACTATGCCCCGCCCCTAAGCCCCGCCCCTAGTCCCACCTCCGAGCCCCCGCCCCTTATGACGTCACATCCAATCAGAGTCGATGACGTCAGTATGTCCCGCCCCTAAGCCCCGCCCCCGGCTCCTCCCCTAGTTCCGCCCCTGGCTCCTCCCCTAGCCCCACCCCCCAAGCTCCTCCCCTAACCCCGGCCAAGCACCGCCTCCAAGCCTTACCTCCCCTCCCACCCAGGGTCTAATATTTTAATGTCATTTTATTTCATGAATTAAAGAACGATTAAAAATACCTAGATCTTTTTAATGTATTAAAGAATTAACTAATTCTGAAATAATTAAACATAAATCAGTGTCTATTATTTAATGCCCCTTTAATATTTTTAATTCTTAAATTATTACGTTTCCTTTTCTGTTTTTTAATTCGTAAATTAAAGAAGGGGTACAAATAGCCGTCTCTCGGCTGTAAGTCTTTGCAGCAAGACGGTCAAATACCCACGCATAGAGCCGCTCGCGGAAACATGACCCCACGGCTGTAAAACCTGTTGCAGACGCTGTGTCTGTGTGTGTGCGTGTGTGTGTGTGCGTGTGCGTGTGTGTGGCGGGACACCCGCTGAGCGGAGATGCTGCCCCGAGGTGATGAACCCGAAGAACAATAAACAAAGCTCCTTCTCACTCACGCCAAATGGTGTTTCTTTTAAGATATTACCCGATCATCATGGTGCGCGGGACACCCGCTGATCGGAGATGCCGCCCCGAGGTGATGAAGGCGGAAAAAAAACAAAGTTTCTTCTCCGTCACTCCCGGCAGGGTGGCTGGGTGTCAGGCCAGATGGTATTTTTAGAGCAAAAGGTACCAGTAAGTGTTTTTCACAAAAAACCTCGTTTGAAAAACAATTTACCCTTTTCAACAATATTATAGGAAAGAACACAGACTGTATAAGGTTTAGAATATGTGCTTTATTACATTCATTAAAGTCACACACAGAGAAAAAAGCAATTGTTCATGTTTATTAAACACAGCATACGTGAAGGAAAAAGTATTTGGTCCACTTACATGAAGAAAAAAAGTATACGTTCATGTTTATTAAACACAACATACGTGAAGGAAAACATTAAGAAAAAAGTACTTGTTCCAGTTACCTAAAGAAAAAAGCATATTTTCATGGTTATTAAACACAAATTTGGTTCACTTACATGAAGAAAAAAGCATACGTCCATGTTTATTAAAGGGTAACCATCAGGCTGTCGCCGTAAATTAGCTGATAGATGATTATTATGTCTCCAGCTGCGTATAATAAACTCAAGTCTGCTCAAAGCCACTTTTTTAAGGCAACAAGTTCGCATATTTTTTTGTAAAGTCAACTTATTATATTTTACACATTTTGGGATTCAAACATCAAATCCTTATCTCAACACTTCACGGTGACGTTCACATGCCAACGGCTTGGATGTTAAGTCCTAAATCTAAACATTTTCTTTGCTCACTTGTATCACTGCAAGTTCCTGCTTTACCACCTCATTCTGACCAAGAAACATCTGAAGTGGGTCAAAAAATAACTGAAACTGTTCTTGAAAGCAGCTTTCTCCTGGTTAGTTTTTAATACACCCTGAAGACATCAAGATTCTCTGATCAGATTTCTTGGGAGACTTTCCAAAAGGGAGACATCTATTGTTTTAATATGAAAATCAGCCGTCAGCATTTTATGTCAAGTGTTCCCTGAAAATCACAGATAACTGAATGACGGAGAACTGAAGCAACAACTTTGAAGTTTCAAATAAAACAGGGTTCATCAGCATTTTTTGGTTTATCAGAATCTGAATCAGAACAGCTTTTAATGGCCAAGTATCCACAGAATACATGGAATTTGACTTTGGTTTGAGCCGCACTCTCTCTGTACACTGTAAATGCATCCTAACATACAAACGAATTAAGTTAACCAGACTCAGTTTTCAAGCTGTAGCTTCAAGAAAATTAAGTTGACCTGAATATAATGAATGAACAAAACTATTTTGAGAATTAAGCCGTCACTTGCTGGATGCTCACAGTAAATACATTACTGTAATTTAATTTTTTCAGTACAGCAAAATAAACAAGTTACTGTAATCTAGATTTTAAGTGTATTTGAGTACTGCACACTCGCAATAATTAAGGTAATCAAATCTGCTTCAAGACAACATAAATTACTTTGTAAGGGAGCAAGTTTGCATTTTTAGTAAAGTCAACTTATTATATTTTACAGTGTAAGGCATGTAGAAATACCCTAAACAGCGAATAATCCGCAGTAAAAATTGTACAACGTGTTTTTAAAAACCGCTTGTAATTATGAACAAACTAGTTTAGCTAACAACTGCTACAGAAAGGTGAACATTTATTAAAATGAATCTGAAATACACGAGTTGACCAACATCAGGAGGGTAAGAGTTCTAATGTTAAAACTCGCTGTTGTTACTCCGCTGTTTTATGATTTGTAAAAAGCTGCACCAGGCTCTTGAAAGTTGCACATTTCCGACCAATTCTGTCAAAAACATTAACAGCCTGTGAGCCGACACACTGCTGTCAGTGTGACAAGAGGAAAGTGTGTCATGTAGAATCTGTGCATTTGTTCAGAGCGTATAATTATAAATCTCAAGTCGTTTTAACGTGGATAAAGATTTAAATGCAGTTGTTTTGCAGAAGTTCCACTGAAAACACACAGAAGCTGTAATTTTTACAATTCACACGCCGTATCTTTGATAGAAACAGTCGGTGGTCATTTATTGAGAAATCTAACTGGCGGAGGGTTTTACGCTTTAAACGCTTATTTGGTTGTGAAAAGCTCCACAAAAACTTATACTTTTCGAGCTGATGCTGACTGTTTGCATAAATTTTTGGCTGAGTGGGGAAACGTCTGACATTATATAGCCAATATGTTTTTTTTCTTACTTTACGGACCTTTAAAAACTTTAGTCATATTACTAAATCATTGTTTTTCTTTTTTTCTTACCTCATGAAGGCGACTCTCTCTCCGGCTCCCCGTGTCGTCTAATAACCCTCTGGGCTTCATTTGTCTTCTTTTTCTCATTAAACCAGAATAAACTTTTTATGCATCACAATTATTCTCTCTCAAAAACATTAATTAATACCAGTCCAAAATATCCTCGAACCTCCGGGCATCTTGCAGGAGCGACGGTCACGTCTCGCCACAAACTGAAAGAAAAGATGTGACTTATTAAATATTTAGCCTACACTTAAAAAAAAAAACGTCATGATGTGATTTTTTTCTTCTTACCGTGTAACACGAGTCCGTCCCCGCGGCGCCCTGTTGACGGTTCGACAGACCTCCGTCGGTTAGAACACACCAGCTCCACGTTATTAACCTGTATTTTTAATATAAATGAGATTTCAGAGGGTTTACTATCTCTGCTGCTGTGTCTGGGGGAAAAACTTGATTAACAGCGTTAAATAAACTCCTAACAGAATATCCACAAACTGTAACACAGACCATACTTATTAATGAAATATTTACACTTTAAAAAGTTATGAGCTGATTTTCTTACATCATAAAGGAGAGTCTGTCCCTGGTGCGTCGTGTCGTCTAAAATTCTTCTGCTCCATCAGAATAAACTTTTCTCACCGTGGGGCTCTATATCTAACAAAAAAACATCATTTAAAAAATGTTTTTACCGCCGAGGATCTTTTTTTTTTAAAAAAAAACAGAAGCATTTCTATCAAAAGATTACTTAATTCACTTGCCGTGAAAGACTTTCGCACTCTGAAGAAAAAGAAAACTTCATTCCGAGAGAATGAACGTCTGCTCCGGTCAGCGGCTGGAATGAAGGAAAAACACTGCAGCAGGAGGCGGGACAGAAAACTGGACCAGCCTCCAAAACAAGCTCATTACCCACAGGTATCAGGTTTTATGGTGGACCCAAAAAACACACGTAATCATCGATCAGGGGATTTAGCCTGACACCTCGGACCGAGGGACACAGCAGGACCTCAGAAAAATATTGCTTCAAACGGGATCTGTGACGCTGGTCCGGTTTGTCAAAAGAGGTGCGACCTTTTGCACTAAACACCCCAAATACACACATAGGCAGGCACACACTTTTAAGAGCAAATATCCCCAGACCCGCGCGTGTAGTGGTCCCATATTATGAACAAAAGTGGATGGATAGCAAAGTTATGACGGATAATACAGAAATAGTGGACCTTTTAATAGTTGCACTAAAAGAATAAAACGCTACTTACAGGAGAATTAGTTTTCCCAGCTTCAGCCTGTCTTATTCCAGACATGTCAGAAACCGCATGAACAAAACATCTACATATCTTTAACACCAAAGAGATTTAAATATATCCGTACATACATATGTACATACTCATATTTTTTCCCATTTCTATTTCCATGTTTCCTTTTTGTGAATATTTACAAATAAAATAAAGGTCACTGCGTGTATTAAATATATATCAGCGCCACCGGGGCGTCGTACCAAGATGTGCTGTCTTTATACACCGAAAATACTATCGCAAACGATGATCTGGTTTCTGATTTTGTGAAAAGATATCGTAATTGCCTTAAGAAAAGGGGTAATACCTCCTGTATCCAGCTACAAGGACCTTCGCACACTTTTAAATGCTGTGACAGCTTGTGTTAACCTTTGATCCTAATTTTTTTTTTTAGGTTTTTTCACGTGAAAATGTAACCCCTGTCTTGGGACAACCTCCCGATCATACCTTTTAAAGTTTTATCACGTTTGCACGCTTTAAAACATTGTTATTAAGTACAGAAAGAAGTGTTAATCTTTGATCCTAAATTTTTTAAATGTTTTTTTTCACCTGAAAATGGGTTGGATGTGTGAGAGCGGCCTTCCGATCATACCTTTAAAGTTTTACCGCGTTTGGATAATTTAAAACGTCGTTATTAAGCGCAGAAAGAAGCGTTGACCTTTGACCTTGAATTTTTTATGTGCGTTTTTTTTGTGAAAAAATGCTTCTGGTGTGTTGAGAACGCTCTCCCGATCATACCTTTAAAGTTTTACCGCGTTTGGACGCGTTTAAAAATTGTCACGGCTCGTGTTAATCTTTGATCCTAAAATTTTTTAATGTTTTTTTTGCCTGAAAACGGACCGGATGTGTTGAGAGCGGCCTCCCGATCATACCTTTAAAGTTTTATCGCGTATGCACGCGTTTAAATATTGTCCCTCACATAAAACATGTTCAAGCTAAAATATCTAAAAATATTTCTAGTACCCTCAACAAAGCAAAAATATTTATTGAATTACAAAGCTCTACATATTTTATATCATTCACTTGTTTCGCCATATCTGAATTACTGCGTGGACGTTTGAGGCAACATTTACAAATCCTCACTTCGACCATTACCTTTATGATACCTTGTCAGTATTCATGACAGCCAATTAAGCAGTGTCTTTACTATAACCTTGATTAGCAATTTTAATGCGTATTCTTTATTCTATACAACATGTAGCCTATTGAAATGATGTAAACTAAGGTGCAGCAATACAAATTCTATGGAAAAAAAGAGACTTACATGATTAATTATAACATTTATTAAAATAAGGGCTTACTTTCATCAATCAGCAACTCCGTCACTACATAAACGGAAAGTTCACCCCTTAAAAGTCAAAATTCAGCCAAAAGAGGGGCACCTATTCTCGTTTTGAGCTTCTCACAAACCTTCATGCGCTGCGTCTCCTGGAACTCACCGTGGAAGAATATGAAGAGCTATTGTGGAATACTTTCGAGCAAAACTGCTGACAAAGATGTTCAGATGGTTCTTGCAGGATGCTAAGGTGACACTCCATGTGGTCCGGCTGCTGATGGTCTATTTCAGAGAGCCCACGATGGGACTTGTCCTTCTTGCAGACGTAAGTTTGTTCCTCTTCTTTCTTAAATTTTTATTGCATTGAATAATATTCTCACAACATGTATATATTTTCTGTACCCTATAGTCATCTTCCATAGGCTGACATCGAGAAGACCCTCACCCTGCCCATGATCTAATAACACTGCTTGGTATTTGGTGAATTTGCGCATTCGCATCAGATGAGCCGAAGTTATAGTCATCCCAGCAAAGCATGAATGTTAACCCGATTAGAGATATTTTCAAGATGCTTTCTGAAATAACTCCAATTTCATATTTCAGATGGGACAGAGCGTGTAACTGTGACGCTGTAATTTCAGTGTACTACAGTACCAAGAGGAGGCTGCCAGCACACTTGAATTCATTCAAAAGTAAGCGGCGCCCTGTTGACGGTTCGACAGACCTCCGTCGGTTAGAACACACCAGCTCCACGTTATTAACCTGTATTTTTAATATAAATGAGATTTCAGAGGGTTTACTATCTCTGCTGCTGTGTCTGGGGGAAAAACTTGATTAACAGCGTTAAATAAACTCCTAACAGAATATCCACAAACTGTAACACAGACCATACTTATTAATGAAATATTTACACTTTAAAAAGTTATGAGCTGATTTTCTTACATCATAAAGGAGAGTCTGTCCCTGGTGCGTCGTGTCGTCTAAAATTCTTCTGCTCCATCAGAATAAACTTTTCTCACCGTGGGGCTCTATATCTAACAAAAAAACATCATTTAAAAAATGTTTTTACCGCCGAGGATCTTTTTTTTTTTTTAAAAACAGAAGCATTTCTATCAAAAGATTACTTAATTCACTTGCCGTGAAAGACTTTCGCACTCTGAAGAAAAAGAAAACTTCATTCTGAGAGAATGAACGTCTGCTCCGGTCAGCGGCTGGAATGAAGGAAAAACACTGCAGCAGGAGGCGGGACAGAAAACTGGACCAGCCTCCAAAACAAGCTCATTACCCACAGGTATCAGGTTTTATGGTGGACCCAAAAAACACACGTAATCATCGATCAGGGGATTTAGCCTGACACCTCGGACCCAGGGACACAGCAGGACCTCATAAAAATATTGCTTCAAACGGGATCTGTGACGCTGGTCCGGTTTGTCAAAAGAGGTGCGACCTTTTGCACTAAACACCCCAAATACACACATAGGCAGGCACACACTTTTAAGAGCAAATATCCCCAGACCCGCGCGTGTAGTGGTCCCATATTATGAACAAAAGTGGATGGATAGCAAAGTTATGACGGATAATACAGAAATAGTGGACCTTTTAATAGTTGCACTAAAAGAATAAAACGCTACTTACAGGAGAATTAGTTTTCCCAGCTTCAGCCTGTCTTATTCCAGACATGTCAGAAACCGCATGAACAAAACATCTACATATCTTTAACACCAAAGAGATTTAAATATATCCGTACATACATATGTACATACTCATATTTTTCCCATTTCTATTTCCATGTTTCCTTTTTGTGAATATTTACAAATAAAATAAAGGTCACTGCGTGTATTAAATATATATCAGCGCCACCGGGGCGTCGTACCAAGATGTGCTGTCTTTATACACCGAAAATACTATCACAAACGATGATCTGGTTTCTGATTTTGTGAAAAGATATCGTAATTGCCTTAAGAAAAGGGGTAATACCTCCTGTATCCAGCTACAAGGACCTTCGCACACTTTTAAATGCTGTGACAGCTTGTGTTAACCTTTGATCCTAATTTTTTTTTTAGGTTTTTTCACGTGAAAATGTAACCCCTGTCTTGGGACAACCTCCCGATCATACCTTTTAAAGTTTTATCACGTTTGCACGCTTTAAAACATTGTTATTAAGTACAGAAAGAAGTGTTAATCTTTGATCCTAAATTTTTTAAATGTTTTTTTTCACCTGAAATGGGTTGGATGTGTGAGAGCGGCCTTCCGATCATACCTTTAAAGTTTTACCGCGTTTGGATAATTTAAAACGTCGTTATTAAGCGCAGAAAGAAGCGTTGACCTTTGACCTTGAATTTTTTATGTGCGTTTTTTTTTGTGAAAAAATGCTTCTGGTGTGTTGAGAACGCTCTCCCGATCATACCTTTAAAGTTTTACCGCGTTTGGACGCGTTTAAAAATTGTCACGGCTCGTGTTAATCTTTGATCCTAAAATTTTTTAATGTTTTTTTTGCCTGAAAACGGACCGGATGTGTTGAGAGCGGCCTCCCGATCATACCTTTAAAGTTTTATCGCGTATGCACGCGTTTAAATATTGTCCCTCACATAAAACATGTTCAAGCTAAAATATCTAAAAATATTTCTAGTACCCTCAACAAAGCAAAAATATTTATTGAATTACAAAGCTCTACATATTTTATATCATTCACTTGTTTCGCCATATCTGAATTACTGCGTGGACGTTTGAGGCAACATTTACAAATCCTCACTTCGACCATTACCTTTATGATACCTTGTCAGTATTCATGACAGCCAATTAAGCAGTGTCTTTACTATAACCTTGATTAGCAATTTTAATGCGTATTCTTTATTCTATACAACATGTAGCCTATTGAAATGATGTAAACTAAGGTGCAGCAATACAAATTCTATGGAAAAAAAGAGACTTACATGATTAATTATAACATTTATTAAAATAAGGGCTTACTTTCATCAATCAGCAACTCCGTCACTACATAAACGGAAAGTTCACCCCTTAAAAGTCAAAATTCAGCCAAAAGAGGGGCACCTATTCTCGTTTTGAGCTTCTCACAAACCTTCATGCGCTGCGTCTCCTGGAACTCACCGTGGAAGAATATGAAGAGCTATTGTGGAATACTTTCGAGCAAAACTGCTGACAAAGATGTTCAGATGGTTCTTGCAGGATGCTAAGGTGACACTCCATGTGGTCCGGCTGCTGATGGTCTATTTCAGAGAGCCCACGGATGGGCTTGTCCTTCTTGCAGACGTAAGTTTGTTCCTCTTCTTTCTTAAATTTTTATTGCATTGAATAATATTCTCACAACATGTATATATTTTCTGTACCCTATAGTCATCTTCCATAGGCTGACATCGAGAAGACCCTCACCCTGCCCATGATCTAATAACACTGCTTGGTATTTGGTGAATTTGCGCATTCGCATCAGATGAGCCGAAGTTATAGTCATCCCAGCAAAGCATGAATGTTAACCCGATTAGAGATATTTTCAAGATGCTTTCTGAAATAACTCCAATTTCATATTTCAGATGGGACAGAGCGTGTAACTGTGACGCTGTAATTTCAGTGTACTACAGTACCAAGAGGAGGCTGCCAGCACACTTGAATTCATTCAAAAGTAAGCCTCTTCTTCTCCAATTGACCTATTCACAGCAGTCATTTTGACATTAAATTGTATGGTCAACTCTCTCGTGGTGCTGTAATGACATAAATTGAAATGAAATTAACGATAGAAGGTTCACTTCTTCTATAAACAACAATCCTCTTTTGGAGTGACAAGATTAGGAATGAACATATCAGAGGGACGGCTCAGGTGGGACGGTTTGGAGACAGAGTCAGAGAGGCGAGATTGTGATGGTTTGGACGTGCAGAGGAGGGACCTATAGGGAGAAGGATGCTGAGGATGGAGCCACCAGGCAGGAGGAAACGAGGGAGGGCAGAGAGGAGGTTCATGGATGGGCTGAGGGAGGACATGCGGGTGGTTGGTGTGACAGAGGACAGGGTGAGAAGGAAACGATTGATCTGCTGTGGCGACCCCTAACGGGAACGGCTAAAAGACAAAGAAGATGCTGAAGATCCTGTCCAAATTACTAGTGATTGTTTATCAACAATCCTGTATATCCATATGTTTGGAAAGCGCCAATAGCCATCTCATCAATGTATCTGGTTAAACATAGTTCTGATTTTATTACCCAGCCGTGCTCTATATTGGAGATTTTATTTATGTCCAACCTCCGATCTCGGACTACCGTTTTTTCAGGTGATACATTGGGATCAATCCTGAAAGGGTGACAAAGACCTGCCGCGGCATGACCACTTCCAAAAGGACAGGTAGACTTGTTAAAAAAAAGTCGACCACGGTGAATCCCCAGGTAGCCACACTGCTCAAGAACCTGATGGATCTTGAGTGGAATTTCATATAGGTGACTAGGAACGCTCTACTCCCGCTCGTCTTGTCAGCAGTGTTTAAATTTTGACTTTTAAGGGGTGAACTTTCCGTTTATGTAGTGACGGAGTTGCTGATTGATGAAAGTAAGCCCTTATTTTAATAAATGTTATAATTAATCATGTAAGTCTCTTTTTTTCCATAGAATTTGTATTGCTGCACCTTAGTTTACATCATTTCAATAGGCTACATGTTGTATAGAATAAAGAATACGCATTAAAATTGCTAATCAAGGTTATAGTAAAGACACTGCTTAATTGGCTGTCATGAATACTGACAAGGTATCATAAAGGTAATGGTCGAAGTGAGGATTTGTAAATGTTGCCTCAAACGTCCACGCAGTAATTCAGATATGGCGAAACAAGTGAATGATATAAAATATGTAGAGCTTTGTAATTCAATAAATATTTTTGCTTTGTTGAGGGTACTAGAAATATTTTTAGATATTTTAGCTTGAACATGTTTATGTGAGGGACAATATTTAAACGCGTGCATACGCGATAAAACTTTAAAGGTATGATCGGGAGGCCGCTCTCAACACATCCGGTCCGTTTTCAGGCAAAAAAAACATTAAAAAATTTTAGGATCAAAGATTAACACGAGCCGTGACAATTTTTAAACGCGTCCAAACGCGGTAAAACTTTAACGGTAAAACTAGAGCGTTCTCAACACACCAGAAGCATTTTTTCACAAAAAAACGCGCATAAAAAATTCAAGGTCAAAGGTCAACGCTTCTTTCTGCGCTTAATAACAACGTTTTAAATTATCCAAACGCGGTAAAACTTTAAAGGTATGATCGGAAGGCCGCTCTCACACATCCAACCCATTTTCAGGTGAAAAAAAACATTTAAAAAATTTAGGATCAAAGATTAACACTTCTTTCTGTACTTAATAACAATGTTTTAAAGCGTGCAAACGCGATAAAACTTTAAAAGGTATGATCGGGAGGTTGTCCCAAGACAGGGGTTACATTTTCACGTGAAAAAACATTAAAAAAAAATTAGGATCAAAGGTTAACACAAGCTGTCACAGCATTTAAAAGTGTGCGAAGGTCCTTGTAGCTGGATACAGGAGGTATTACCCCTTTTCTTAAGGCAATTACGATATCTTTTCACAAAATCAGAAACCAGATCATCGTTTGCGATAGTATTTTCGGTGTATAAAGACAGCACATCTTGGTACGACGCCCCGGTGGCGCTGATATATATTTAATACACGCAGTGACCTTTATTTTATTTGTAAATATTCACAAAAAGGAAACATGGAAATAGAAATGGGAAAAAATATGAGTATGTACATATGTATGTACGGATATATTTAAATCTCTTTGGTGTTAAAGATATGTAGATGTTTTGTTCATGCGGTTTCTGACATGTCTGGAATAAGACAGGCTGAAGCTGGGAAAACTAATTCTCCTGTAAGTAGCGTTTTATTCTTTTAGTGCAACTATTAAAAGGTCCACTATTTCTGTATTATCCGTCATAACTTTGCTATCCATCCACTTTTGTTCATAATATGGGACCACTACACGCGCGGGTCTGGGGATATTTGCTCTTAAAAGTGTGTGCCTGTGTGTGTGTATTTGGGGTGTTTAGTGCAAAAGGTCGCACCTCTTTTGACAAACCGGACCAGCGTCACAGATCCCGTTTGAAGCAATATTTTTATGAGGTCCTGCTGTGTCCCTCGGTCCGAGGTGTCAGGCTAAATCCCCTGATCGATGATTACGTGTGTTTTTTGGGTCCACCATAAAACCTGATACCTGTGGGTAATGAGCTTGTTTTGGAGGCTGGTCCAGTTTTCTGTCCCGCCTCCTGCTGCAGTGTTTTTCCTTCATTCCAGCCGCTGACCGGAGCAGACGTTCATTCTCTCGGAATGAAGTTTTCTTTTTCTTCAGAGTGCGAAAGTCTTTCACGGCAAGTGAATTAAGTAATCTTTTGATAGAAATGCTTCTGTTTTTTTTAAAAAAAAAAAGATCCTCGGCGGTAAAAACATTTTTTAAATGATGTTTTTTTGTTAGATATAGAGCCCCACGGTGAGAAAAGTTTATTCAGATGGAGCAGAAGAATTTTAGACGACACGACGCACCAGGGACAGACTCTCCTTTATGATGTAAGAAAATCAGCTCAAAACTTTTTAAAGTGTAAATATTTCATTAATAAGTATGGTCTGTGTTACAGTTTGTGGATATTCTGTTAGGAGTTTATTTAACGCTGTTAATCAAGTTTTTTCCCCCAGACACAGCAGCAGAGATAGTAAACCCTCTGAAATCTCATTTATATTAAAAATACAGGTTAATAACGTGGAGCTGGTGTGTTCTAACCGACGGAGGTCTGTCGAACCGTCAACAGGGCGCCGCGGGGACGGACTCGTGTTACACGGTAAGAAGAAAAAAAATCACATCATGACGTTTTTTTTTTTAAGTGTAGGCTAAATATTTAATAAGTCACATCTTTCTTTCAGTTTGTGGCGAGACGTGACCGTCGCTCCTGCAAGATGCCCGGAGGTTCGAGGATATTTTGGACTGGTATTAATTAATGTTTTTGAGAGAGAATAATTGTGATGCATAAAAAGTTTATTCTGGTTTAATGAGAAAAAGAAGACAAATGAAGCCCAGAGGGTTATTAGACGACACGGGGAGCCGAGAGAGAGTCGCCTTCATGAGGTAAGAAAAAAAAGAAAAAACAATGATTTAGTAATATGACTAAAGTTTTTAAAGGTCCGTAAAGTAAGAAAAAAAACATATTGGCTATATAATGTCAGACGTTTCCCCACTCAGCCAAAAATTTATGCAAACAGTCAGCATCAGCTCGAAAAGTATAAGTTTTTGTGGAGCTTTTCACAACCAAATAGCGTTTAAAAGCGTAAAACCCTCCGCCAGTTAGATTTCTCAATAAATGACCACCGACTGTTTCTATCAAAGATACGGCGTGTGAATTGTAAAAATTACAGCTTCTGTGTGTTTTCAGTGGAACTTCTGCAAAACAACTGCATTTAAATCTTTATCCACGTTAAAAGGACATGAGATTTATAATTATACGCTCTGAACAAATGCACAGATTCTACATGACACACTTTCCTCTTGTCACACTGACAGCAGTGTGTCGGCTCACAGGCTGTTAATGTTTTGACAGAATTGGGTCGGAAATGTGCAACTTTCAAGTGCCTGGTGCAGCTTTTTACAAATCATAAAACAGCGGAGTAACAACAGCGAGTTTTAACATTAGAACTCTTACCCTCCTGATGTTGGTCAACTCGTGTATTTCAGATTCATTTTAATAAATGTTCACCTTTCTGTAGCAGTTGTTAGCTAAACTAGTTTGTTCATAATTACAAGCGGTTTTTAAAAACACGTTGTACAATTTTTACTGTGGATTATTCGCTGTTTAGGGTATTTCTACATGCCTTACACTGTAAAATATAATAAGTTGACTTTACTAAAAATGCAAACTTGCTCCCTTACAAAGTAATTTATGTTGTCTTGAAGCAGATTTGATTACCTTAATTATTGCGAGTGTGCAGTACTCAAATACACTTAAAATCTAGATTACAGTAACTTGTTTATTTTGCTGTACTGAAAAAATTAAATTACAGTAATGTATTTACTGTGAGCATCCAGCAAGTGACGGCTTAATTCTCAAAATAGTTTTGTTCATTCATTATATTCAGGTCAACTTAATTTTCTTGAAGCTACAGCTTGAAAACTGAGTCTGGTTAACTTAATTCGTTTGTATGTTAGGATGCATTTACAGTGTACAGAGAGAGTGCGGCTCAAACCAAAGTCAAATTCCATGTATTCTGTGGATACTTGGCCATTAAAAGCTGTTCTGATTCAGATTCTGATAACCAAAAAATGCTGATGAACCCTGTTTTATTTGAAACTTCAAAGTTGTTGCTTCAGTTCTCCGTCATTCAGTTATCTGTGATTTTCAGGAACACTTGACATAAAAATGCTGACGGCTGATTTTCATATTAAAACAATAGATGTCTCCCTTTTGGAAAGTCTCCCAAGAAATCTGATCAGAGAATCTTGATGTCTTCAGGGTGTATTAAAAACTAACCAGGAGAAAGCTGCTTTCAAGAACAGTTTTCAGTTATTTTTTGACCCACTTCAGATGTTTCTTGGTCAGAATGAGGTGGTAAAGCAGGAACTTGCAGTGATACAAGTGAGCAAAGAAAATGTTTAGATTTAGGACTTAACATCCAAGCCGTTGGCATGTGAACGTCACCGTGAAGTGTTGAGATAAGGATTTGATGCTTGAATCCCAAAATGTGTAAAATATAATAAGTTGACTTTACAAAAAAAATATGCGAACTTGTTGCCTTAAAAAAGTGGCTTTGAGCAGACTTGAGTTATTATACGCAGCTGGAGACATAATAATCATCTATCAGCTAATTTACGGCGACAGCCTGATGGTTACCCTTTAATAAACATGGACGTATGCTTTTTTCTTCATGTAAGTGAACCAAATTTGTGTTTAATAACCCTGAAAATATGCTTTTTCTTTAGGTAACTGGAACAAGTACTTTTTTTCTTAATGTTTTCCTTCACGTATGTTGTGTTTAATAAACATGAACGTATACTTTTTTTCTTCATGTAGTGGACCAAATACTTTTTCCGTCACGTATGCTGTGTTTATAAACATGAACAATTGCTTTTTCTCTGTGTGTGACTTTAATGAATGTAATAAAGCACATATTCTAAACCTTATACAGTCTGTGTTCTTTCCTATAATATTGTTGAAAAGGGTAAATTGTTTTTCAAACGAGGTTTTTTGTGAAAAACACTTACTGGTACCTTTTGCTCTAAAAATACCATCTGGCCTGACACCCAGCCACCCTGCCGGGAGTGACGGAGAAGAAACTTTGTTTTTTTTTCCGCCTTCATCACCTCTGGGCGGCATCTCCGATCAGCGGGTGTCCCGCCACACACACACACACACACACACACACACGCGCGCACACACACACACACACACACACGCACACACGCGCACACAACACGCACACACGCACACACACACGCACACACGCACACACGCACACACAACACGCACACACGCACAAACACACACACACACGCACACACAACACGCACACACGCACACACGCACACACACACACACGCACACACACACGCACACGCACACACACACACACACACACACTCACACAGACACAGCGTCTGCAACAGGTTTTACAGCCGTGTTTCCGCGAGCGGCTCTATGCGTGGGTATTTGACCGTCTTGCTGCAAAGACTTACAGCCGAGAGACGGCTATTTGTACCCCTTCTTTAATTTACGAATTAAAAAACAGAAAAGGAAACATAATAATTTAAGAATTAAAAATATTAAAGGGGCATTAAATAATAGACACTGATTTATGTTTAATTATTTCAGAATTAGTTAATTCTTTAATACATTAAAAAGATCTAGGTATTTTAATCGTTCTTTAATTCATGAAATAAAATGACATTAAAATATTAGACCCTGGGTGGGAGGGGAGGTAAGGCTTGGAGGCGGTGCTTGGCCGGGGTTAGGGGAGGAGCTTGGGGGGTGGGGCTAGGGGAGGAGCCAGGGGCGGAACTAGGGGAGGAGCCGGGGGCGGGGCTTAGGGGCGGGACATACTGACGTCATCGACTCTGATTGGATGTGATGTCATAAGGGGCGGGGGCTCGGAGGTGGGACTAGGGGCGGGGCTTAGGGGCGGGGCATAGCGACATCATCGATTATGATTGGCTGTGATGTCATAAGGGGCGGGGCTTGGAGGCGGGACTAGGGGAGGGGCTTAGGGGCGGGACATAGTGACATCATCGATTCTGATTGGCTATGACGTCATAGAGGGGGCGGGGCTTAGTGACGTAGTCGATTTTGATTGGCAGCTGTCACTTTTTTGACGAAAGGTGGGTCAGTTTTCTCTCTTATGGAATTACGTTACTAATTGTTATGTTTGTTCGC